>NC_057718.1:46139157-46188463 GCF_004010195.1 Chiloscyllium plagiosum
CAATCTGCAGGAACTGATCCCGAATCTATCGAATTCTGGATAATAATCACCAACGCATCAATGATTTCTCGAACCACCTCCTTCAGTACCCTGGGATGTAGACCATCAGGCCCCGGGGACTTATTAACCTTCAGACCTAACAGTCTCTCCAACACCAATTCCTGGCAAATATAAATTCCCTTAAGTTCAGGTCCTTCAGCCACTGTTACCTCAGGGAGATTAATTACTCAATAATTCAAATTATTACAAAGTGTACATATAACTTATATTTTCTTATTAATTTTATATTGCAAGTCCAATACTGCACCAACAAAAATGGATATTAAGTAATGAAAAATGTCTTATGTTTCCTGAAGAAGATAGTTCAGAGAGGTCTGTGGAGCAGTATTGGAGCCAATTGGATACCTGACATGCCCTTAAAAGCTTGAATGATGTATTACTCAAAGGGAGGGAATATTCACGGTGTAATTCTCTGCATGCAACTTTCATGACATATTGTGTTCCTTGGATTAGTATCTCTGCCTGAGTCCATGAGCAAATTCTAGTCCATATTAAGATCACGGAGCTTGGAGACAAGCAAATAAAACAATCTATTTCTGTACGCTGTCCATTCATCTTTAATAGGATTAAAGACAACACAAGTTTAAAGAAAGGCAGCATAAGTCACAGTTCACTCTCATTCATGTGAAGTGATTGTTCCAATATAAAGAAATTAACTTGTGTCTCAATGTTGCTTTACAATCCCACTAAGTGAAATATGTAAAAAGGAAGGTCTATTTCCGCAGTTGGTTCTTATTCAAATGATTTATAGCATGCTGGCAAATGAGTTCACAAACTTCCCCACCTGCTGACAGATTTTTTCTTACAAGGCTTTTGATTTATTTCAGTCTGGTACTTAACTGCTTTCATGTGACTGATATTCCTAGAGTCCTTGTGTGGCTATGACTGAGTTTGAAAAAGTTCCTCTAATCTATGTGTTGCTAATTTGAATGGCGTCTTAGTCCATTGTTAGAGCACATGCTCAGAAACAGAGGCATTTGTTATGTGTGAGGTTTAGTTTCCTTTGTAATGCAATGTCAGATGCTTCAGAGGCGCAGTGATGTTGACTTTGACTACAGTCAAGCTGGGTTTAGGCATGCCAAGGTCATTTTTACAAAGGGGATAAGTATTCTGAGGGAAGGACACACTGTGGGGATATCTTTTAATGTAAGCTGCTGGAAATGTGTTAGGTTCAAAGCAGATTAAAGGAGAAAGTTAAAACGCTTATCAAAAAATCTTTAGGGCATGGAATTCATCCTATAGAATCCTATTATTGTAGTTACTGTTTTATAGGATTTTTATTTTATCTTACAAGATTCTAATCTTTTCTCAAGGACATTAGGGAGTATATTTTCCAAGATTATAATGGAGTGAACATAGTATTTATAGGTGCGTGAAGCAGCTGGTCAGTGATATATTCCTAACAATTAAAGACAGTCCTTTTTTGATGTTAGTCTGTAGAGTGGCTGAATTGAGGCCAGGCTAGTGGTAGCTGTATTGTGATCAAATATGTTATCAGCTATTCGGGTTTATAATGTTTAAAAGGGCAATCACTTCTGAAACTTGCCATAGAACCAGTCCAAATTAGAAAAGAAAGAATCCAGCTCACTAGGCTGATGGAAAATAATGTTGGACTTTATTCCAATACATTCTAACATTTAAATGAACTATTTTGTTGAGGTATCATTAAGGCAAAGCAGAAAATATATTTTAAAATTTCTACCACATATGTAGGTTCGGTAAACACTAAAAAAATCAGGATATTTCAAAGTCAACATTGCTGTTTTGAAGCATAGTTACTGTTGTATCATAAGAAATACTTAAGCCAATTTGCAGACAACAAATTCCTAAAAATCGAAAGAGCTGAAGATCAGATAATTCATGCTCACAGTGTTGGTTAAAATATAGATATTAGCCACAGCACTGGCAGGTACCCTCCATTTTCTTGGGATATAGGCATAGGATCTTTAATCTGTTAAGGCAGACAAGATACTACATCAGGTATGATTTGGAGATACCGGTGTTGGACTGGGGTGGACAAAGTTAAAAATCACACAACACCAGGTTATAGTCCAACAGGTTGATTTGGAAGCGCACTAGCTTTCGGAGCGCCGCTCCTTCATCAGGTGGTTGTCATCAGGTGACAATCACCTGATGAAGGAGCATCGCTCCGAAAGCTAGTGTGCTTCCAATTAAACCTGTTGGACTATAAACTGGTGTTGTGTGATTTTTAACTTCTCACATCAGGTGGGTTTGGATACAGAAGTGGAGGAAAATGGGCTTGCTTCCTTCATCACTTTACAATATAGCAGAAAGGATTTATGGTAGATCTTAGATGGAAGCGATGCCTATGAGGGAAAATAATTTAGATGCAGGTTTTTGTGATGGAGTCAAGGCAAGACCAACCTTTGGATTAGATAAGGTTAAACAGCATGGATTAACTGGACTGTTGGAGAACTGAACAATTAACAATCAAATGCAGTCAAAAATTGAAGATAATATAGTGCGAGGGAGAGGGAAAGTAGGTTGAGTGAGATAAAATGAAGTTGTCTGTACAGTGGAAGATGAAAGAGAGTAATAGAAGAATGTGGGAATCTAGAGCATGGGAGAGTGAAGAAGGGAGAGCAGGGTTATTCACCAAGGGCATGGAGAGGAGGAAATAAATATAGAAGTAGAAGGATGGAGGAAGAAAATATGGTACATTACAGGCACGAGAGATGGAAAATGTTATGGGACAGAATTAGGGAACTGGAAGGTGCATCAGAATAAAAATTAGAGGTCCAAGAATATGAGTTTGAGGATCAGTGCCTAAGGGAGGATATCAGAGAGGTCGGAAAGGAGCGAAGGTGAGGAAAAGAAAGAGGGAAAGTCATAGATGGTAATAGGAAGTTGATGACTGGAGATTAGGAAGAGTGAAGAAGATCAAGGAGAGTGCCGATTGTAAGAGTGCAGGGAACCGACAGTGACCTTAGCAAAATCTCATGTTGTGTAAAATTATACAATTGGGGAAGCATTGTGTGATCCCTTTAAAAGATGGTGTTACTTTTGGTGCTTAGAATTAAAATGGATGTCAGTGAGCTGCTTTAAAGTTTGCAGGAACAGAGAGAGCCCGAATTGAAACATTTTGTATCGAAAGGCCAAACAGCAATTTTATAAAGACAGACTCAATTCTAATTTTTTAAAATTTTGATTTATATAGGTGGGACTTGTATTTCCTGGAACAGCATGCCATTAGAATCTTGTTTTATTCAGGAATAGTTAGTTGTTAGAGGGGAATTGTTCAGTTTGTTAATAGTTTAGTAATATGTTCACTGTTAGAGTTAGGTAAATAAATTGTTACCTGTTGATTTTGAAGTGAGTGTCAGAGGTTTAATCAGGCTTGGGAATTGCAACACACAAGCAAACTGCACCTGATTTAAGTGGTGCAAGGCAGCAAGCAAGCTTTGCGCTGCCTACTTCTTTCAATGGTGTGCAGAGGAGCCCAGGGCACATCATGATGATCAGTGACTGCATACCTCCACAAGGCACCCAGTTCATGCAAGATTAGTGCCATTTAAAGCTGCACTACACGTTTTAATGGAGAGGTATATTCTGGTTGCAGCAAAGGCAGAAATCACTTGGAGTACATTTGAAGAGCTTCAGGAAGGACTTAAAATTATGCAAGAAGCAAATGAGTCTTCCCCAGATGTTTGGGAACGGCAGTTCAATTGCTAGTGCAGAACTAAACTGAATGAGAGAATAGAAACTTCCCAACCACAATGACTTGGGCATTAGTGAGAGAGTTGGGAAAATGAGATAAGATGAGCTGTAAAGAGATTCTAGAAGTCCAGACCAAAACGTCTCATTTTGCAGCCACGTTTTGTGGCAAGGTCTCTTTGCATGCATTAACGTCTCGTTATGTGTTCAGCTTGCCTCACCGATATGCAGTGTCCCATTCTCCCACCTGCCATGAGAATAGCAACAATTCCCAAAATGGAAGTCAGGCTGGTTAGTTTGTCAACTCGAGATGGCCACTTACTCCTCCATTCCTCCATCTTGGACACCAGTCACTAACATCTCAGAACACGCATCATGGACAGAGTGCGTGCACTCACCACTTAGAGACTTTGGCATTGGACATGTACTAGTCTCACTGCACCCCCATTGAATTATGGGAACCCCATTGTGTGGGAGAGGCCATTCAGCCCATCAAGTCCCCACTGATCCTCTGAAGAGCATCCTAGCCCCACCAATCTATTTCTCCGATCCACATCTCTGATTCATTTACAATAGAGTCTGCAGTTCAGTGCTGCACTTCAGAGTGATCCAGCACTTTTCATTGGAGTGCTGCTGCCAGAACACCTTGCATTCAGAGACAGGGATCCAGTTCATGGATTAAACCAGGGTGCATTTTAAGATCCCTCACTTTGTCTCTTCGTGCTCAGTTACTTTGCATCTATTTTGATGCCACAGCATACCTGCCATGCTTTGCCCTGTCTTTATGCAGTCTGCTCTATCAGCTACAGCTTAAAGGCTTACAGTATTTCTGTCTTGCCTTGCCTTTTAGCAGACACACAAAGCTAGGAAGCTTGTCAAATTTGTCAGAATGATCTGTCAAGGGGCTGAACATGTTACAGTGTATCACTGTGCTACAACAATCTCATACCTACACCATGTTCCAGCTTCTTACACAGCAGACACACTGGATGTGCTTCACCGAATAGTCAGGTTTCAAAGTCTACTGGAATTAGTCCTCAGTCAAGCCAAGGGAAACATCCTTCGATCAGCATTTTAAGTCAAGGACAACTTCTGTTCTCAGTCCAGGGGCTTGAGTACAGTTAGTCTGCCACTTGGGGCAGTCACAGTCAGGACTTTGTACCTCTACAATCCGGAGAGTGGGTCACCATCAGCCCTGTGTGTCCAGTGCAGCCAGCCCAGGAGTGGCAGGATGTCAGCTGGGGAGCTGCACACAGATCTGTCAGGGGCCTGGTCAGTCATCAACCAGGACTGTCTGTTCAAGTCAGTCTAGTGTATGGGTCACAGTCAGTCCTGGAGGTGCATCCACTGAAGGCCAAGGTTGGGGGGGGTCACTGCTATGGGAGGGAAGCTGACATCATCAGTTGTGGGAAATAGAGGCAGCATGTTGGAATACAGGTGGTATGGCAATTGTGAAGGGGAACAATTCAATAAAATTGGAAAGATAATCACAAATGAAAATGAAAAGGGGTGATGGTCATCGATAGTCAGCACCACTCTGGTTTCAATGGGGCACAATGCATTATGTATCTTGTATGATAACTTGTTGTGTCCAGGACAGAGGAGCTAAAATATGGAGATAAGCAGTTACATAAATGGATTAGGTGGGATCGTGGGCATGATCAGAACTGATAGGGTTGATGGGGAGGACTATCAAGAAAGAAGTATAAAGATTTAGGGTGTCACCTGAACGGAAAGGCTAACCATGTGACTCACTGTGTGATGAGTGACCATCGTGATACAAATAACAAGTGTAAAATGAGGATGAAAATGGCAGTCACCAAACCCAGAGTGGCCAGGGCAAGTGTTTCATTCTATGAGGTGAAAGACAGCAACAATCACAAAGTGCTTGTTGAGTATGTGAACCTTACTCATTAACCTCTTAACCACATCATGCAGCATCAGGAACCAATCACACTCATGGTTGTATTACACAAGCAATATATTTCAGCCTGAAAAGATTCACCCTCATTGCTAAAGTAGCAATCACTTTCCAAGGTCCCACAGCCTGCAAGAGGTGCAGAAGCTACTCATTTCACACCTCAGACCAGGTGTGCCTGACTGGCTGTGCTTTCCCAGCACCACACTTTTTGTCTCGTATTAAGGATGACCAGGCTCAGTACATTGTTGTAGGTGTGGATATAAAGGCATTCACTCATGCAGTTCCCGTTGAGGTGTCAGTCTCAGAGCTGGCGGACAGTGCTAGAGGCAGCCTTGCTGCTTGAACCTCTGACAAATCTATTGCTTCTTCCTCAGAGGTGGAGGAGGCGATGTCTTGAGGGACTGATCTTGGCCCCTGAGAATATGTACTAACATCTATACTTACAGAAGACAGAAAAGAGAAAGCATCACAGACAAGTGGCAGAGGTTTGGCTGTATTAGAAATACATTCGCAGTGACAGAAAATGAGAGAGCAGCACAATAACAGGCAATGATTCTTACATTGCTGGTGGAATGTGATGGTTTTAGAATCACCACATGTCCAGTCCTGGTCTTCTCTGGAGAGGGGTAGGGTCCTTCCCTTGTAGAGGGTAAGGAGCCAAATGTCAGGCATCCTGTCGCTCATCTTGACTCTCTTCACCCTACTGTGGGCCATTTTCTCCTGGATACGATAAAGAATTTGAATGAGTGAGATGACAATGGGTGTTTTAGTTGGTGCAGGTGGGCAGAGAGTAGGGAGGTATCTGTAATGAGTGAGTAAACACCACAGAGGCCATGCAGGGTTAAAACAATGGGGCTGGGGGTGGCGGGAGAGAGTGGGTTGGGTGGGTAACAGTGAGTGGGGGAAGATGTTGTAAACAATAGTGACAGTGCTGTACTGTGAGCACTGGGGGGAGGCTTGTGCAGAAGCAGAGACTGAGTGTAAGACAGCAGGGAGAAGATGAGTGACAGAGCAGTGTGCAGAGGACTGTGAAACTTTGCAGAGAAACATAGATACTTTAAGTGAGTGGGCAAAAGTCTGGCAGATGAAATACCATGTTAGTAAATGTGGAGTCATGCATTTTGGTAGTAATAACAGTAAAAGGACTATTACTTGAATTAAAAGGTTGCAGCATGCTGCTGTGCAAAGGGATCTCGGTGTCCTTGTGCATGAATCACAGAGAGTTGATCTGCAGGTACAACAGGTAATTAGGCAGACAAATGGAATTTTGTCCTTCATTGCTAAAGGGATTGAGTTTAAAACCAGGGAGGTAATGTTGCAGCTGCATAGGGTGCTGGTGAGGCTACATCTCAAGTATTGTGTACAGTTGTTGTCTCCTTAATTGACAAAGGATGTCCTGGCACTCGAGGAGGTACAGAAGAGGTTCAATAGGTTGATTCCAGAGTTGACAGGGTTGGTTTATGAGGAGAGAGTGAGTAAACTGGGATTATATTAATTGGAACTTAGAAGAATGAAGGGGAATCTTACAGAAATATTCAAAATTATAAAGGGAATAGATAAAATATACGTAGAGGGGATGTTTCCACTGGTGGGTGAAACTAGGACAAGAGGGCATTTGAACAGCTGGCCGTACATGGAAGTTGGAAGATGTGAGTGTGTGACTTTTAGCAATGTGATGTGTGCCAAAGGAAGGTGAAAATCATGACGGAGGAGCAGCACTCCGAAAGCTAGTGTGCTTCCAATTAAACCTGTTGGACTATAACCTGGTGTTGTGTGATTTTTAACTTTGTATACCCCAGTCCAACACCGGCATCTCCAAATCAAGGGATGGTGAAGCATTTGAATGGTTGTTTTGTTGAAGGTAAATAGAACAGAATGCAATTGGCAAGCTTTAGTATGTAAGATTGCATTCACTGACCTTGATGTACATGTGAGGCCATTAAATATTTTGTGACACTGCAACCAGGTCATTGGCTGCTGGCATTGCCGTCCCGAGTGACCTTCTCCATCTCCTGAGCAACTGTCTGAAGGAAGAGAAATCCTCAAACTTGTTCTGTGTCAGACTACTCTCCTACGAACCTGACCTTGAGAATTTTTTAAAACACCGTCCAGAGTGATCTTCTCCATCTCCTGAGCAACTGTCTGAAGGAAGAGAAATCCTCAAACTTGGCGGGAGCAGAATTAGGACTGAATTGAGAAGGAACTTCTTCACTCAGAGGGTTGAAAATCTATGGAATTCCCTGCCCAGTGAAGTAATTGACGCTACTTTTGTAAATGTTTTTAAAGCTAAGATAGATTTTTTTTAACAATAAAGGAATTAAGGGTTATGGTGAGAGGGCGGGTAAGTGGAGCTGAGTCCTTGAAAAGATTAGCTATGACCTTATTGAATGGCGGAGCAGGCTCAAGGGGCCAGATGGCCTACTCCTGCTCCTAGTTCTTATTTTCTTACGTAGGATGTTTGCATCTACTTCATGGGATGGAGAAGGTCATTGAATTTCTTTTTGGATTTCTGGACACTTCTCGATCGTGAATAATGTTCTGACAGCCTGGCAATGTCATAGTCTCCTATGCCAGGCCTGGGACAAGAGAACGTCCCTCCTCAGCACCTTCCTGCCCACCAGGACCTCCAGGTTCCAGCTTGCAGAGCAGGCTATCAAATTCACTTTGCCCAATATGTCTGGGACAATTCATACAAACCAAACAGGGCAGATCCAAACTGACTGCAGTTGACCTGGGTGCACAACTGGGTTTTAAATATGGCGCCAGCTCCAGTGGCTGCAGCAATGGCTAAGTGGGAGAATACGAGTTGGCATGTTAGATGTGTAATGAGAAGACTTTGGGAAGGTTGCATGAGAAATATCACCAGGCTGCAAGGAGAGAAGCCCATCCTAAAACTCAGCAAAATTGATATTTTGCTGATTTCT
Organism: Chiloscyllium plagiosum; assembly: GCF_004010195.1. NCBI lineage: Eukaryota > Metazoa > Chordata > Chondrichthyes > Orectolobiformes > Hemiscylliidae > Chiloscyllium > Chiloscyllium plagiosum. Next base: position 46,147,738 of record NC_057718.1, read on the forward strand.
GGCAAAATTTATCTGTTGGATTCTCTTCTTTCAGACAGTTGCTCAGAAGGTGAAGAAGGTCACTTTAGACAGCAATGCCAGCAGCCAATGACCTGGATGCAGTGCCGCAAGATTTTTAATGGCCTCACATGTCCATCAAGGTTAGTGAATACAACCTTACATACTAAAGCTTGCCAATTGCATTCTGTTCCATTTACCCTCAACAAAACAACACATTCAACTGCTTCACCTTCTCTTGAAACACACTACATTGCTAAAAGTCACATACTCACATCCTTCAACTTCCACGTATGGTTGGCTGTTCAATATTAGCAGGCATATCACCAAAACACATAGCAGTGCACTCACTGACACACTTACCTCTCATTAGTAGGACTAGGTGGGCCAATAATAGGCACCAGAAAAAACCCACTGTAGCTGACCCTCATTTGTGAAATGGCACCGGTGATACTTGGAGCTGTGGACACTAAAACTGTGACCTGTACTGTTGCTAAAACCATTGAGAATGACAGAGTGTCTGTGCTTATTGGACCTTCTCAAACCCCATTTCACTCACATCCAGCAATCTCTTATGACGTAGAAGCTCTAGATGCTGTAATCATACACTCTTTTTACTATCGCCTGACTCTCCACAACTAAGCCACTTCTCATTCTTTTATGTTTTCAGGTGCTTTCACCCTGCAGCCAGTGTTGCCTAATGGAACTGTAGACTGAGGAGGAATAAACATATCACTTAATCTGATACTCGCATCCACCAGCTCAGATACTGGGAAAGCAATAGAGCGTAATATCGAGGTATGGTTTGTACATGGTCAGCTGAATTTTATGGGGACTGTAGGACTGTGTAAGGAGCATTGAAGGTGAGGAGGGGGGAGGGGGAGGGGGAGGGGAGGGTGAATGAAAAAAACATGGTTGCCTTGTCTTGATGTGGCAAGCTTATGTTATTCCTCATGACATTAAAAAGTAGGATGTGAGTATTCTAGTAATGGAAAGATGAAAAATGCATTCATTACAGATTCCTAAAGTATAAAAAAAGTTATTACATTTATAGATGCATCAATGTAGGCTAACATTAAGATATTCAGTTATAACAGCAGAACATGTGCCTTGCAGCATATCAGGCTTTAAGTGATCTCAGTAAGATGGCATCTGAGACTTTGATATCCTCAGGTAACAAGCACAGGATAATGTCAAGAGCATGTCTCTTAAGGATATACTGACTATGGGAGATATGATAGAGACATTGCCTGATGTGGGAAAGGAAATGAGGAGGAATTTCTTCAGCAGAGGGTGGTGAATCTTTGGAACTCATTGCCACAAAAGGTTGTGGAGCCTAAGTCATTGAGTGCATTTAAGACAGATAGCTAGGTTTTCTCATTGGTAAGGGGATCAAGGATTACAGGGAGATTACAGGAGAATGGGTAAGGGAAACATATCAGCCATGATTGAATGGCAGAGCAGATGTGATGGGCCAAATGGCTTAATTCTGCTGCAATCTCTTATGGTCTTATAACTAGCATAGCAAGCCATTCAATTGTATCAGTTACTAAAAAGTCTCAAAAAAGGATAAAAATGGAGAGATAAAGAACATAAGAACATAAGAACCAGGAGCAGGAGGAGGCCATCTGGCCCCTCGAGCCTAGTCCACCATTCAATAAGATCATGGCTGATCTTTTCATGGCCTCCGCTCCACTTACCTGCCCTCTCACCATAACCCTTAATTCCTTTACTGTTCAATAAGTTAGTAAGAACACCTAGCATCAACCAAGGCAGCAGAAATGATAGGTCAGATAGGAATCATGCTCACCTTCTGAGTCCCAAAAGCCTGTCCACGATATACAAGATACAAATTAGGCACTTGTAGATTAGTGAAGCTTCAGCAACACTCAACAGGCTTGACATAATCAAGGATGTGTTTGGCACCACATCCATAAACATTCACTTCCTTCAGCACTGCAACTCAATAGCAGCAGCGTATACCATCTACTACAGAAATTCACTGAAGCTCCTCAGACACCACATTTTAAACTCATGGTCATTGCTATCTAGAAGGACAAGGACAACAGATACAAGGGAATATCACCACCTGCAAGCTCCCCTCCAAATCATTCACTACCTTGACTTGGAGAAATAACACCATTCTTTGGGGTTGCTGGGCCAATATCCTGGGACTCCCTCCCTAACTGCATTGTGGATGTACCTACAGCAAAATGCACTGCAGTGATTCAAGAAGTCAGCTCACAACCATCTTCACAAGGGCAACGACGGATCAACAATAACTATTGGCACAGCCAGCCATGTCTAACCCCCATGAGTGATTTTCTTTTTAATTTTCATGTCTAGTTTCTATTCATTGTACTGTAGAATAGGAAACTGCACATTAATGAGGTGAGATTCAATGGTGATAAGGATGATAGTGAGCAATATTCCTATTAAACTGCCTCTCGCCACTCACTAGTCAGAATCCTATCTCGACACCTGGAACACTGTTGGAAAATGGTAGGATGTATGCCAGAGACATTGCCATGGTGGGAAAGGAAATGAGGAGGAATTTCTTCAGCCAGAGGTTCATGCTGTTATGGAACCCATGGCTTCAATGGGCTGTGGAGGCCAAGTCATTGAGTGCATATGAGACAGCAATAGAGAGGTTCTTGATTAGTAAGGCGGTGAACAGTTAGGGGAGGAGGCAGGAGGCTTTGCTTCAATTGTCATGTAATTCTCCCAGATTTCGCTTGATGGTCCAGGTCATCTTGATTCTGTCCTGAGTCTCCCAGAGATTCCCAGAGAGTCACAGAAAGGTGTTGAATGTGCCACATTATAACTAATTGTGATGTAAACTTGCTATTTGCTTCCTGAAGAAAGGAGGAAGCAATATCATCATAAAAGGTTTTTTTAAGAAACTTTACAAAACAGAAGGAGGTAGTCACTCAAAACTTACTCGTTGGTGAAACAAAGATATATGAACCTATTGGAACCTGGGAGAAACTGCAGACTGCTTGCTTCAAGGATTGTCATTCCACGGGGAGTATGATTTGGGATAAGTATAAATAAGGAATGGATCTTTTTGCTATTTAAGTAGTCTACAAAAAAAAAGTATTGATTCAAAAATAGAAATTGATGGAGAATGGCAGCATCTATAGAGAGAAAGCAGAGTTAAATTTTTAGGTCCAGTGTCCCTTTATCTTCAAATATGAAATATCACAATGCAAATTTTGCAGCTATTAATTGGAAGTTCAAATCTCTTTCAAAGGTTAGCAGTCTCTATGGAGATAACTTGAGAAGCTAAACTACTGAAGATCAGATGTCAGGACAAAATGCCAGGTACTGAGTTGCTCCCCTGAACTGGCATAGAGTCATACAGTAATACAGATGTACAGCATGGAAACAGACCTTTCATCCAACTCGTCCATGCCGACCAGATATCCTGGATATGTCTATTCCCAATTGCCAGCATTGACCCATATCCCTCTAAGCCCTTCCTACTCATATTCCCATCCTGATGCCTTTTTGCTAAGTATCCACAGCATACTGAGACAGTCATAACCAATCTGGGCTGGTCATGTAGACAGAAAAGCTGGCTTGCTTTCCAAAACAATCCACCCACTGAGTCCGAGGTTTGTTCTCATGGTGCTCGGTGGAAAGACCATGAGAACACTCGCCAAGGAGTTTTCATCAGAGAATCTCTACACTGTGGAAACAGGCCATTCAGCCCAACAAGTCCACACTGACCCTCTGAAGAGTAATCTACCCAAACCCATTCCTACCACTTTATATTTTCCCCTGTCTAATGCACATAATCTACTCATCCCAGAACACAATGGACAATTTAGCATGGTCATTTCACCTAACCTGCACATCTTTGGATTATGGGAGGAAACTGGAACACCCAGAGAAAGTCCACACAGACATGGGGAGAGTGTGCAAACTCCACGCAGACAGTTCCCCGAGGCTGGAATTGAACCCAGGTCCCTAGTGTTGTGAGGCAACAGTGCTAACCGTTGAGCCACTGTGCCATGATATTGAGTGTGAGTCCTAGGAGAAGATCACCCTGGATCATTGCGCCTGACATAACCAAATTAAAAGCAGCATTAAAAGTAGCCAGACTTTGTCTGTCCAACTATTCTTCTCTCTCTTTGTGCCCCTCTCCACCTATTATTTACTTCTTACCCCTTCCCCCACCCCTATCTGCTGAATAAAACCCAACATTCTCCTAGCTGCCACTAGGTTCTGAGGAAGGGCAACTGCACCTGAAACATTAACTCTGATTTCTCTTCATAGGTGCTGCTAGACCTGCTAAGCCTTTCTGGCAATTTCTGTTTTTGTTGTTGTTAAAAGTGGCACTGCCTGCTTATTGGAAAGCAAGTACATATCAGAGTCAGGGAAAAGAAAAGTGGAGGAATTCCCAATCCAGCAACTTATCCAAAACTCAATCCTATTTGTAGCAGAATCTCCCAGAAGTAGATCAGCTTTAGAAGTCATAGTCATACTATCAACCACTACAAATGACCAACATGGTCTTGTTCACCTTGAAGGATGAAGAAAACTAGTGAGCTCTTGGTAAAGCTGCTTAGTGAAACCTTCTGACTCCCTGTGGGCACAAGGGTCCTACTCATCAGGAATTCTGCGACCCAAGAAGATACTCAATGACACAAAGGCCGACCTTGCAGCAACATTGTTCCTGTCTACATGACCTCACTCACCCCCACTCGTCCATCAGGTCTGATAAGTCCCAGTGACCTTGTCACACATACCTCGCTGAGATGCCAACATCCATTGATAAATCTCAGGGTTAGGTGGAGTCAAGCAGTGGCCATCTCTTAGGGTGGTATGGCTGGCACTGATGAGCTGTCAGCACTCCAATTGGTCAGCAGTAACTGGAAGCCGGTTCTTGTCCCTTAAAGTGGCTGGAAGCCGGATGACAGCTCATCAATGGTTGGATTAATCTGAAATTATCACTGACTTTTTTGCCATCTTAGTCACTGATTCTTTCTGCAAATTTAGAATTGTCAGAAAGGTACAGAAAACTTCAGTGGCAGAGACTGCTATACTCAGTCTGTTTGACACTCTGAAATTAATTATTTCTGCAGCACAGAGACAGAGCTTTGAAGGATATGTGTGTTAAATGGGATGTGAACTATATGGTGTCATCACCATGTTACCCCAGTTCAAATGGTACACATCACTACATTTCTTCTCCTGAAGCATAGGACAATGAAGCAAGATTTTTACATTGTCATGCTACACCTCAGAGTCACAGATCTGGATATGCAGCTTTCATCAGCTGCAGAGATAAGATTCAGAAGATAAATGAGAATGGGTTTTGCAGAACCAGCACCACGATGCTGAATACAGTCTTGACAAACAAGGAAGAATGAAGATGGTACATATCTGGCATATAGGTGCAGGATGAACTCACCAGCAATCAAACAAATGGTCAGAATCACACACCCAACAATCTGAAAATCGATAACCACAAAAGTTACCAAACCTCATCGGAAGTCCAGGTCTTATGAAGTCATGACACCCAATGAAGCAAAGCTGAGGAGGAATAGAAGCCAAAGGTATATCCAGACTTCAGGTGAATTTCTCCAATTTGTTATGGTTCCTGATGGGGTAGCTCAAACACTTTAAGCTTCCAGCTCCCCTTTTTTATTCACCCACCCCTTCAGTTGGTTGCAACAAGATTAATTTAGAAAGGATCCCTACCATTGTCACAACCTTTCTCCCAGATCTAAACTTTAAAAATAGCCAACTTAATCAGGCTTTCTTGAGTTACAAAGACAGACTTTATTAATTGGACACAAGAAGAATTAATAATGAAACATAAGTTTAAAATAAGAAGTGAGTCCAAAAGAACAAAAGGTTAAAAAACAGCTGTAAAGATCAGTCTCTGAGTTGCTTGCAAGGAGCAGGTTGTTGACTAGTGTAGCTATTGCATTGGAGGTTACTGGCAGCATTGACAAGGGTAGTTGAACAGTCACCTTCATGATCTTTAGTTTCGCAGGTTGGTTGAGGTTCTGTATTTTTGATTCTTTTTGACCGTGACTCAATTCCAACATTCAGGATAAGTGAGAGTCCTTTTTGTTATCCCAACCTTGGTTGGCAGCATTCAGAGTGAAAGAATGCCCTTACCTGTAGCACTGGGGAACTAGGGTTTAGATATTTGACTGTGACTTTCACAGCATGGTAATGCTCAATCCCAAACTTTTACACATGACCATGTTCAGTCCCACTGGGACATTCCAGTACTGTTGAAACTGGCTTTGTTTAAACGTTTAGACTGTGTATTCTGACAATGGAGAAACACAAAATGTGTATGCAGTTTAGGCCATAATATGCAAGGGATTGCTTGTTGTTGACCAGGGTGATCATCAGCTCCTAATTATCTTTTGTAGTCACAAAAGATCACAGTCAGTCTGACCTGTTTGGAGCTTCTTTAACACTTTCAGGTGTTACATCCCAGCAGGCCCACACAGAATTATCCTCAATTCATGCCTAAAGTTATTTTGTCTCTGTAGCAGTCCTCTTTTAAGGAACACATTTTGAAACTACAAGTTGAAAATGGCCACCCTACTTTGTAGTTCTGACTTATGGCCATTGCACCAGCTAATTGTGCACAGTAAAAGTGAAAGAGTACAGCCAGATGATAACAGTATGTTAGAACAGCATGATAACATTAAACATATGAACAACACCTAGAGACATAGAAATGTACAGCATGGAAATAGATCCTTTGGTCCAACTCGCCCATGCCCCACCAGATACCCCAAACCAAGCTAGTTCCATTGCCAGCACCTGGCCGATATCCCTCCAAACCCTTCCTATTCATATACCCATCCAAATGCTTTTTAAATATTACAATTGTACCAGCTTCCACCACTTCCTCTGGCAGCTTATTCCAGACACGTACCACCGTCTGTGTGAAAGAGTTGCCCCTTATCTCTCTTTTATATCTTTCCCCTCTCACCCTAAACCTATGCCCTCTAGTTCTGGACTCACCACCCCAGGGAAAAGACTTTGTCTATTTATGCTATCCATGCCCCTCATGATTATATAAATCTCTATAAGGTCACCCCTCAGCCTCCGACTCTCCAGGGAAAACAGCCCCAGCCTATTCAACCTCTCGCTATATCTTGCAACCCTGGCAACATCCTTGCAAATCTTTTCTGTGCCCTTTCAAGTTTCACAACATCTTTCTGATAGGAAGGAGACCAGAATTGCATGCAATATTCCAACAGTGGCCTAACCAATGTCCTGTACAGCAGCAACATGACCTCCCAACTCCTGTAGTCAATGCTGTGACCAATAAAGGAAAGCATACCAAATGCCTTCTTCGCTATCCTATCCACCTGCGACTCCACTTTCAAGGGGCTATGAACCTGCATTCCAAGGTCTCTTTGTTCAGCCACACTCCCTAGGACCTTACCATTAAGTGTATAAGCCCTGCTAAGATTTGCTTTCACAAAACACAGCACCTCACATTTATCTAAATTAAATTCCATCTGCCACTTCTCAGCCCATTGGCCCATCTGATCAAGATCCCGTTGTAATCTGAGGTGCCCTTCTTCGCTGTCCACTACACCTCCAATTTTGGTGTAATTTGCAAACTTATTAACTATACCTCTTAAGCTCACATCCAAATCATTTATATAAATGACGAAAAGTACTGATCCTTGCACACTCCACTGCTCACAGGCCTCCAGTCTGAAAAACAACCCTCCACCACCACTCTCTGTCTTCTACCTTTGAGCCGGTTCTGTATCCAAATGGCTAGTTCTCACTGTATTCCATGAGATCTAACCTTGCTAACCAGTCTTTGGTGGGGAACCTTGTCGAATGTCTAACTGAAGTCCATATAGATCACATCTACCTCTCTGCCCTCATCAATCCTCTTTGTTACTTCTTCACAAACCTCAATCAAGTTTGTGAGACATGATTTCCCAAGCTCAAAGCCATGTTGACTATCCCTAATCAGTCCTTGCCTTTCCAAATACATGTACATCCTGTCCCTCAGGATTCCCTCCAACAACCTGCCCACTGCTGATGTCAGGTTCACTGGACTATAATTCCCTTGCCTGTCCTTACCACCTTCCTTAATCATTGGCACCATTTTAGCCAACCTCCAGTCTTCCAGCACCTCACCTGTGACTATCGATGATACAAATATCTCAGCAAGAGGCTCAGCAATCACTCCCTAGCTTCCCACAGAGTTCTGGGGTACACCTGATCAGGTCCTGATTTATCCACTTTTATACATTTCAAGACATCCAGTACTTCCTCCTCTGTAATATGGACATTTTTCAAGATGTCACCATCTATTTCCCTACATTCTACACTATCCATTGGGATGGCACGGTGGCTCAGTGGTTAGCACTACTGCCTCACAGCACCAGGGTCCCAGGTTTGATTCCAGCCTCAGGAGACTGTCTGTGTGGAGTTTGCACATTCTCCCTGTGTCTGTGTGGGTTTCTTCCCACAGTCCAAAGATGTGCAGGTCAGGTGAATTGGTCATGTTAAATTGCCCATAGTGTTAGATGCATTAGTCAGAGGGAAATGGGTCTGTGTGGGTTACTCTGCAGAGGGTTGGTGTGGATTTGTTGGGCCGAAGGGTCTGTTTCCACACAGTATGGAATGTAATCTGCAATCCTCACTTTCTCCTCGATGATCTTTGAGGGGCCCTATTCTCTTCCTAGTTACCCTTTTGTCTTTAATGTATTTGTAAAAACCCTTTGGACTCTCCTTAACTCTATTTGCCAAAGCTACCTCATGTCTCCTTTTTGCCCTCCTGATTTCTCTTAAGTCTACTCCTACTGCCTTTATACACTTCTAAGGATTCACTCGATCTATTCTGTCTATACCTGACATATACTTCCTTCTTTTTCTTAAACAAACCCTCAATTTCTTTAGTCATCCAGCATTCCCTATACCTACCAGCCTTTCCTTTCACCCTGGCAGGAATATACTTTCTCCGGACTCTCGTTACCTCATTTCTGAAGGCTTCCCATTTTCCAGCCGTCCCTTTACCTGCGAACATCTGCCCCAATCAGCTTTCGAAAGCTCTTGCCTAATACCGTCAAAATTAGCCTTTCTCCAATTAGATTAGATTAGATTACTTACTTACAGTGTGGAAACAGGCCCTTCGGCCCAACAAGTCCACACCGCACCACCGAAGCGCAACCCACCCATACCCCTACATGTACCCCTTACCTAACACTACGGGAAATTTAGCATGGCCAATTCACCTGACCTGCACATCTTTGGACTGTGGGAGGAAACCGGAGCACCCGGAGGAAACCCACGCAGACACGGGGAGAACGTGCAAACTCCACACAGTCAGTCGCCTGAGGCGGGAATTGAACCCGGGTCTCTGGCGCTGTGAGGCAGCAGTGCTAACCACTGTGCCACCGTGCCGCCCCACATTTAGAGCTTCAACTTTTAGATCTGGTCTATCCTTTTCCATCACCATTTTAAAACTAATAGAATTATGGTCGCTGGCCCCAAAGTGCTCCGCCACTGACACCTCAGTCACCTGCGTTGCCTTATTTCCGAAGAGTAGGTCAAGTTTTGCACCTTCTCTAGTCGGTACATCCACATACTGAATCAGAAAATTGTCTTGTACACACTTAACAAATTCCTCTCCATCTAAACCCTTAACACTATGGCAGTCCTGGTCTATGTTTGGAAAGTTAAAATCCCCGACCATAACCACCCATTTATTCTTACAGATAACTGAGATCTCCTTACAAATTTGTTTCTCAATTTCCCTCTGATGATTAGGGGGTCTATAATACAATCCCAATAAGGTGATCATCCCTTTCTTATTTCTCTGTTCCACCCAAATAACTTCCCTGGATGTATTTCTCCCTCAGTACAGGAAGATGAATATCCTCCCTCAGTGCAGCTGTAATGCTATCCCTTATCAAAAACATCACTCCCCCTCCTCTCTTGCCTCCCTTTCTGCGCTTCCTGTAACCTTTGTATCCGGGAACATTAAACTGCCAGTCCTGCCCATCCCTGAGCCATGTTTCTGTAATTGATATCCCAGTCCCATGTTCCTAACCACGCCCTAAATTCATCTGCATTCCCTGTTAGGTCTCTTGCATTGAAGTAAACGCAGTTTAATTTATCAGGCCTACTTTGTTCTCTGCTTTGTCCCTGCCTGTCCTGACTGTTTGACTCGTCTTTGTTCTCAACTGTACCAGTCTCAGATTGATCTCTTTCCTCACTATCTCCCTGGGTCCAACCCCCTCCCCCCCCCACACTTAAATTAATTTAGTCCCATTTTCGAGCATTTGGTCCATATCCCTCTAGACCCTTCCAATTCATATATTCACCCAGATGCTTTTTAAATATTCTAATTGTACCAACCTCCATCTCCTCAACTGACAGCTCATTCCATACACACACCACCCTCCGCGTGAAAAAGCTAACCCTCTGGTCCCTTTAAAATCTTTCCCCTCTCATCAATGCCCTTGAGATTTGGACTCCCCTACCCTGGAGAAAAGACTTTGGCTATTCACCCTATCCATACCCCTGATGATTTTATTAGCTCTGCAACCTAAGAACAGCTAAAGAATTCACACTTCTGTAGGTTTACACTATATCAAGATCTGAAATAATTGTTAAACTATTGAAATTATATTTGGACTGTTTGACATATTTGTCATTCGCACAATCCCTATCTCTGTATAACTAATTTTTAGTTCTGTGTGGGCCTGCTGGGATGTAACACCTGAAAGTGTTAAAGAAGCTCCAAATTTTTGCTGAATGGTAATCTGTTTGTAAAGTAAAAAAGCTATCCTTGGCAAAAAAAAATGTGATTTTATTATCTTTGGAATAGGGTCTTTTTAAGAGATCAACATGCAAGTGAACCAAGTACTTGAATGTTGTCACATGATCACATACCATAGGCTCTCTGCACTGTAGCACTTGAGGCATAGACTGTGACTGATGATTGTGACTGTATACTTTACGTATTGTATAAATTGTATAAACTTATCATGGATCATCCAGTAATTAGGATTTGACAGAACAGATGTGGAAGATTGTTTTCTCTTGTGAACAAGTCTCAGAGCAGAGGACATAATCTCAGAATAAGGGGTCACATATTTAAGACAGAGATGAGGAGAATTTTTTTTTTCTCTCAGAGAGTTGCCAATTGTAGAAATCTTTATTACAGCGGGCTGTTGAGGCTGGGTCATCACGCATAAAAATGCTTGAGGGAGACAGATTTTTAATCAGTTTGGAAATCAAGGGTTACGGGAATGCCATGAAAGTGGAGTTGAGGATTAACAGATCTGCTGTGATCTCACTGGATGGTCAAGTAGACTCAATGGGCTGAAAAGCTTGCTTCTGCTCCAGTGTCTTATGGGCTTATGTAATCCATGTATCTCACTTATATTTGTTTTAGATAGCGCAATAATAATAGTACACCATGGAGGCTCAGAGTGCTGCCATCATGGTTGCAAATGCTAATGCTCTGAAGGATTTCGCAGAGTTTCACAGCAGTCCAGCAATACATGCTCAAGCAGATTGCTGGAATTAGAGAGGCATGATCTTGGGAGTAGCAATGTCTTAGTGGAGCATGAACCTGTGCCCTCATTTAGGATACATTTGTCCTCCCACCATGCTGACTCCATCAGTGCTGCCTTTCTACTCAGTGACAATAGCTTCACTGTTCTGAGTGTGAACATCAAAGTATATTACAGAGTATGACAACAGGAAGCCAACCATTGCAAACACAAAGCGCATGCACATGTACAATTTGCAACATAATTCAGTTTAATACGTGTTTGGGCCAGGACTTTTTCTATCATTTCCTTTGATCAATATTATTAATCAAATTAAAAGCTTGACCAGAGGAAATACACTTGTCTTGTTGCTACACATCCATGACGAGAACAATTTGTCCCCAATATTATCAAAAATGCTACCTTTGACAAGAAGAAATTGCTTTTTCTTATGGAGTTCTTTTTTTTCAATCTCTCTTTGTCCTGCTCTCTGTTCCAGAAAGCGATTGCAGGTTTCAGGATGGCCTTCACTGCTGCCTCAACTGCGAATCTTCTACTACACAAATCCTGTACCTTGTGACAGTTTTATTACCTACATATTCCAGTTGGACTGCACAGTATTATAACTGATTGATAGGGGTAATTCTGCACTGTAGACACATATTTACTCAGGGCTAGATAAAATGACTGCCATCAACTTAGTTACTTGCTCCCTTGTGATATTTTTTACACTGTTTAGTGAAAGGAGCATAATATCTGTTTCTTTGCCAGTTCAAACTCTAGTCTGCACGTGCAAAAGGCCATGTTTTTGACCTTTACTGTAGCTATTTAGTCCCTTCTGAGCTGGAGTTTTAATTGATCTCATTTTATTTCACTTACAATTCTGTACAGCACAGGAATCAGGAAACAGCTGCTATGTGACTAACAAGATGTGTGATGCACCACTGCTGTCCTGTCATCACTGAAATTCATGCATTGACAAAGCATCTGTTTCCCATTTTGATTTATACAAGGTATTGTAGCAGGATTGTGTTCTTACATTAGTTCGCTATTTTACTGCATTCTGTAAAAACCCAGATTAGTCCTAAGTGCCAGCATCTTGTTCCTTGTTGCCCACAACCCTCATTCAATTGTTTTTGCTCATTTGCTTTCGACGCATTCTGTATCTGGAAATTTCTAAATTGTATGTGGGCACTGGGCAAATAAGGAATTCTAAATTTTTCATAATTTCTGTCATCTGTAAGGCCTTACCTGCATCTGGTATGGGTGGGAGAACTGGCCACAGAACAGGTGCTTCTTTACTGATTTCAGGGACCTCAGCCTTTGAAGAATGAGGTAAATGTAAAATCTAGAAAGACTGATCATGTCCATTTCTTTACGATGTAAAGGTATCCATTTTTAAAGTTATTAAGGTTTCTTGTCAAATTTTCTCACTAGTAGATCTCTCAATTCCAGTTATGATTCAATCCTCAAACCTAATTTGTCCCTCCCACCTTTTGAACATTGCAAAGGCTGGCAACACTATACTTCAGTTAAAGTATATATAATAAAAAAAGCTTCAACAAAATTGCAAGCATGTTTGTAAAGAGTAGGTTTATCACTTGGTTACACTTCGTGCATACAAGAAATCTTACCCTATTACTTCAACACTAGCAGCCAGTGTTGATAGTGCTTAAAAGATGCTGCCATCAAACTAGACATGGCAATAATATTTCAAGCTCATCAATGTACAATCTATTCTTTAACTAATTTCCTCTTTGCAAGCTTTTACAAGAAATGAATATCATTTCTTTTTAGCTCAACATTATCTCATACTTTCAAAGCACACCTACTACATGCAGATCCAACACACGTACTTCCCTCTAATACATGGCAAAGGAACCTACTTTGTGAGTGAGCTAACTAAAATCTCACCCACATACTTACAGCAGAAATCAAATATCTTGTCATTTAATTAATATTTGTCTTCAGTTCATTTCTGATTTTATGAGATAAAGTAGCAAGGGATCAAACTTGTTTACATAATTTCACACTATTAAAGTTTTCATTTAATCACTTGTTACAGTATAAATTATAGAATCATTATTTAGCTAATTTTATGGAAATAAACACTTCCAATTATACATTACCTTGTAATATCTCAAAAGATATCAACATCACTTTGCACAATGAAGTACCTTCGAAGTGCAGTGATTGTTCTCTGGGGAAATATGCCCAGTCCTACCCAAAGGACATCCATAAGCAACAATAAGTTAATTGATCAATTAAGATTTTATCCAGTTAAAGTGGCTGACAAAGGAATGTTAACCAGTATGTCCTATTCATTTTAATCTACATTTGTGTCACAGAATCAAAGAGACATACTAGTACAGAGGAAGGCCATTTAGGCCGTGGGATCTGTACTGGTTCACTGTACAGCAACCCTATCAATTCTATTCCCCTTCTGTATTCCCAAAGCTCTATTTGTTTATTTCACTCAAGTGCCAATCCAAGATTGTCTTGAAATCATTGATCATCTCTGCTTCCACTATCTTCCTAAACTGTTGAATGAAACTCTCCCAGACATTTATTCCAAACTAAATCTGAAGCCAATTTAGTACTGAATATCCCTGCAGAATCGATTTGATTTGATATCCATTATACTGACCTATTAATGATGAATGTAGGCTCTACTTTGGTATGATGCCATGTTACTGTCAGAATCCTACACAGCTTGTGCTCCCTTTTAGCACGTTGTCTCAGCACTAAATGCACTAAGTTTGAGTAATGCTGCTTACCTGATGAGATGCGTGGCACTTACAGCAGTGCTATCATTTTAATCCACCTCAAAGCAAGGGCAGACAATGACTGCAGTCATTTAGTAAATATCGGCAAAGGCGAGTTTAATTGGAAGGAACTGATTAACGGAAAGTTTTCAGTTTGTCACATTTACTCTGCAAACGGGAAGAAGAAAATTGTACTGAAGATTTAAATTTGACTTTGGAGTCAAAGGGGGAGGTTTCGACTTCCAGGCCAACTATGCACTGCTAACATAAACTCCCAGTTGTCCCTTTGATTTGGCACCAATGGGAATGGCCACCAGCACAAAATTGCAGTAAAAATGTCAACCACCGGAGGGATTCAAGCAAGAACTAAGTGAGATCAACACTTTATATTTGTAGCCTGGAGCAAGTTGTTGTGACTGCATTTATTCCTAACTTGACTCTTATTATATAAAGCTGAGTGATGTGCTCCAATTTACGTTGCCAAATGTTAGCAGATTCACAGGTTAACCTTTGCCCTTACAAATTTCCTCGCTGATGTTAAGAAAGTATCATGATACATAGATGTACTGAAATGTTTAAAGTTTATAATGTACTGATTTGATGAGTATATTCTATTCCTACTTCAGAACACTAATTCAGTACTTAGATAGCATGGACTGAATTGTGTGCTGGGCCTGGCAACTGCTGTCTTCCTAGTTCCAGAAGTATTTCTCTGTTATAGTTCCACAGGGTATTATCTTCTTGAATGTAGATGAATGGAAGGATCAACCTGACTTCAAACTTTGTATGATTTATTGTGATATTGCCATGATAACTAGTCAAACAAGTTGTTTTGATATCAGAATGCATCTTAATCCATCCATTCCACCAATTTCTAAATTCCAAATCTGTTCCTTGAATGACAAAGTGCCAAATATGAACACCATATTTGCTTTGCTTCGATGAAAGATAATAGCAAACAATTTGAATGAAATTCAAGTTTCCATTAAAAACAGTTCAAATGATTGTTTCTGTCAGCTTGTCTGTTTCTAATTAGATAAGATTCCTTACAGTGTGGAAACAGGCCATTTGGCCCAACAAGTTCACACCAACCCTCTGAAGAGTAACCCACCCAGATGCATTTCCCTCTGACTAATGCACCTAAAGCTATGGACAATTTAGCATGGCCAATTCACCTAACCTGCACATCTTTGGACAGTGGGAGGAAACATGAGCACCCAGAGGAAACCCAAGCAGTCATGGGGAGAATGTGCAAACTCCATACAGACAGTTGCCCAAGGCTGAAATCGAACCTGGGCCCCTGGCGCAGTGAGGCAGTAGTGCTAACCACTGAGCCACTGTGCTGCCCACAAAGTAAACACAAAATGTATTCAAATCCTCTTCTAGGGCACAAACAAGCTTATGTTTTAAAGCGGACTTGATAATAGATGAAAATATGTTAGAATTGCAAGAAACTATTATATTCATATGCTAAATTGTAAAACTGCATGCTATCTTGTAATATTAAATGTGCAATGTGCGGTATAGTGTTAGAGTTCAGTCAATGCTCAGTCTCACTTATAAAACTACTCAAATAAGTTCAACAGTTCACCAAACCACTAAATGGGAATACTGTACTGGCTTCACTGTCAAATCCCATCCATATAAAATACGATGCCTGCTCTTTTCTCCCTGCTCAATCATCCCCAAAATAATAAGTGTAGTGTTTCTTACTTTTATAGAAACTATAAAATGTTCCTGTCTGGGAAAATGTACTTTCATATCTTACTTAATTTCCCACTTTTATGTAATTCCAGCTTTGGCTGGACTCCGCTGTATAATAAGATGGCTCAACTGCTATTGAAAATCAATGCAAGGGACCACCTCCTCTAATTTATTTTGCAGGAATGAGTAACCTTAACCCAGGTTTCATAGGTCTCTATGTTTATAAGTCTGCATTTGTCTGTAGCTGATTGCTGAACTGTTACACACATGAGTGGAACCATCGGGGGGGGGGGGAGTTGCGGGGGGGTGGACTGAATGTCTGCTACCAGCTAATCTCGTACAAAATAAAAGTATCTTTAAGCTAACCTAAACTAACTCAGCCATTAGGTAGGTAAAAGGATATTAGATTTGCTTTTGACTTCCTTTTCAAAAGTAAACGTAATAAATGACATTAGGCGTATCTGTGTTAATGAAGTAAAACAGCATACATCTAAATTTCATCTCTTTTGTACAGGCTGTTAGCAGTCTGAGGCTTATGTTCCATGATTATGGGCCATTTTAGTTGATTAAAGTGGCAGGCTACAGGACAAAGGGAGCACAAGGTTACCTTGGATCACTGGAATACACTACAGCTGAAAAAACACTCAAGTTGTTTTTAAATGAAGCAATTTGCTTTTACGAAGAATTTAGTAGCATAGAAATTGGTGAAGCTCAGTCATTTCCCCACATGGAACAAGATTCTGTTAAATCTAACAGATTAAAGTTACACACTTGGAAGAATTTAAGTTAAATGCAATATTCTGACCATAATTCTTTTCATTGTTTTGTTTCAATATCAAATATATTTTTCACTCTAATTATTGAACAGTTACAACCATATCTAAATAGTGAACAAAAGTAGACAATGATATAAATAAAATATTAAAATATTAAATATAAATACACAGCAAGGGCAATTACATTAAAATTTGGAAAAAGGGCTTCATAAATTACTCTGCCATTGATATACGTTGATTATTGAAAGTCAACAGCAACATTTTATTAGCTGTTCATTGAAAACCCTGTTTTAAAGAGTGAAAAGTTTTAAAATTAATCTAAGTATGTGGTAAAAGATGTCATTTTTCAGGTCAATGTTATTTTGTTACTTTAAAATGTACATCCCTATGAATGAGCATGTGATTTTGTTCCATGACTCACATGCCAATAGCACTCTTGGGCCAGGCAGTCGGTGGAGAAAGGAGGAAAACAAGGGTGTGCATGGACAACGGTGTTACTGGAATAGGGTGGTGCTGCAATGATTGATAGGATGTGGTTCATTCTCTAGGCAGTTTGATTGTTATTGTTTGTCCATTGGATGTGAGTGTCACTGGCTGGCTTAGCATTTATGGGCCATCCCCAGTTGCCAATTCATTGGAGTGACTTACTAGGACCATTTCAGAGGGCAGAGCTGAAAATGTGTTGCTGGAAAAGCGCAGCAGGTCAGGCAGCATCCAAAGAACAGGAGAATCGACGTTTCGGGCATAAGCCCTTCTTCAGAGGGCTCTCTCTTTTCAGAGGGCAGTTAATACATTGCTGTGGGTCTAGAGTCACATGAAAGCCAGACCAGGTAAGTTCAACAGATTCATTTCCCAAAGAGTCATCTGTAAACCAGATGGGAGTGCCCTAAATGATTCTGCAGTAGTCTAGAAACATTTTAACAACAATCTTATATTTACAGAATAACACTATATAGAGTCATTGATATACACAAGCTCATAGTGTTTCCTCCATGAGATCTCTCTTCAACTCTTTTTCAGTCATGTAATAGTACAGGATCATTAACTCATGATCCCTAAGGCCCGCGTTATTAAACCATAATTCCACATTTCGCCCCCAACTATATCTTTGTTATCATTGTTTACAATATATGCCCAGCCATCCCTTCCACCAAAATCTCAAACATCACAGTTTTTTTGGCAGTTTTACAGCTCTCTCCAATCTCATTGAGATTTGCTTCTGATATTCTCTGCTGGAGTGCTCTTTCCTTGAGTGTGTTTAGAGGATGTAGACACCATACAGACAACAAGCAAAACTAACATCATTTACAAAATACTTTGCAAGAACTGTAACAAATACTACATTGGACAAACAGGCAGAAAACTAGACGCAGGATACATGAACATCAACTAGCCACAAAAAGATATGACCACTCTCACTCGTCCTCCTACATATAGATGAGGAAGGACACCACTTTGACTGGGACAACACATCCATCCTGGGTTCAAGCCAAACAGAGACATGCATGAGAATTCCTAGAAGCATGGCATTCCAACCGGAACTCTATCAACAAGCATATTGATTTGGATCGCATCTACCATCCTCTGAGAAAAATAACATCACCACAGGAAATTACATCACCAACCCAAGGAAACCTAAACACATGAATAGAATGTGGGTCACTAACACCAGTATTTCACTGATGATGTTACCTGGTATGGTGACGAAATGTCTGAAAACGAACCTTCCAGCTCAGTGAGCAAACTTATATCCAGAACCTCAACCTGAGCTACAAATCTTCTCAAAACTCGCCAGTATGTTTAGAGCTTTCATTAGTTTCTTTGTCTTCTTCAAGATAAAAGAAGTTCAAATATTTTTGTGCTGGTTTATTGTTCAAATACATTAAGCATTTTTGATTTCTGCTTATAATATCTTGTGACATTTCCACGAAACATGATTTTGGCATTTCTATTTTCTCAACAATGGTTCCTTCTTGCTCTAGTACTGAATCTATATTCCTTCTCCTGGATGAAGAACTGACAACTCTTTTGCTCAATGATGAAGATTGAAGTTCGTGGTTTGTTATTACTTTGGACATCTTCCCATTGTCTCATCATGTCATGCTCTTCCATAGTAAAATGAGATATATTTGGGCAGGAATGAAAGCTGCATTCACAGTTTCTTCCCATGAGTAATTTTGCTGTCAATAATCCATTCTGCTACGGTGGTGATCTGTAACTCAAGATCGCCCAATCAATGTCAAAACAATTCTGTTATGGTCCTCTGTCCTTGTTCTGCTCACTGTTCACTTGCAGGTAATGAAGTGAAGGCATTACATAAATCACTTCATATTCCTTAGCAAATTATGTCTATGTCTCATTGGTAAACTGCAGACTATTACCAGATTCTACTGTCAGGAATATCATGAACCAAGTAGATACGTTTCAGTGCTTTTATCTCTGTCTACACGAACACTGCATAAACAATTAATTTCAATCTATCTTGAGTAAATGCCATTGAAGAAAAATAAACCTCCCCTTTAAAATCAAAAAGTCTACTCAGTTTTTCCCCAAGTTCTTGATGGAACAGTTAGTAACATTATAGCTTATTGACTATTGATGATATAAGTTCTACAATCCCCCACCAAACTGATTGTTGGGCTCTTGCTCTTCATTTTGATATTTGTAAGTGACCTTGATATGATCTCTGGAGATGTCTCTTTGAGTTTTGAGGTCTCACCAATCTCTCATGAAAAACTATTAAATTACCTCCCATTATGAGATGTTTTTGAAATTCAGTTCCTAATATAGGGTTACAAGAAGTGTATACTGACAATCCTCTCTGAAATATCTTCTGATCTGTAGGAGTTCTTTATTTCTAGGTTGAGCCTATCTGATTTGCTGGAATTTCTTCTTTGCTAATTATTGTAAAAGGGCATAGTTCTAAAAATACTAATGTTTGAACCGAGCTGAGGTCTACCCAGTCTGATGATGTTGTATGGTCTCTGGGTGCGGAATTAGCTCCTTGAACTCTGGCACAGTCTCCCGAAGGAGAAACGCAAATCTTCTCCATCTCTTGTTTATCAGAGTTAAAACATCTAAGTCAATTTAACCTGTGAATAGAGTCATAGAGCCATAGAGATATATAGCACAGAAACAGACCCTTCGGTCCAACTCGTCCATGCTGACCAGATATCCAAAATTAATCTAGTCCCATTTGCCAGCACTTGGCCCATATTCCTCTAAACCCTTCTTATTCATATACCCAATCTAGATGCCTTTTAAATGCTGTAATTGTACCAGCCCCCACCACTTCCTCTGGCAGCTCATTCCGTACACATGAAAAGGTTATCCCTTAGGGCCCTTTTAAATCTTTCTCCTCTCACCTTAAACCGATGCTTTCTAGTTCTGGACTCTCCCATTCCAGGGAAAAGACCTTGTCTATTTACCCTATCCATGCCCCTCATGATTTTATAAATCTCTATAAGGTCACCCCTCAGCCTTTAACGCCCCAGAGAAAACAGCCCCAGCCTATTCAGCCTCTCCCTATAGCTCAAACCCTCCAAAACTGGCAATATCCTTGTTAATCTTTTCGAGGCCCCTTCAACATCCTTCTGATAGGAGGGAGAGCATAATTGAACACAATATTTATCATTATGTGGTATACTACATCTTGGTATGAAAGACTAGAGCCTGCTCTGCTGAGACTTGCTCCTCGTTTCTCTTCCACCATTGACTTCTGCTCAGTTCCTTAGATTATCATAGTAGGGAGGATTGGTGACAGCTTTATCCCAGCCATAAGTCACCAGTGATTGATGTAAGCAATATGTCAAATTGCCATATGGCATCATTAGTTCCCATTGTTGCCTAATACCACATGCTGACAGCAGCAGGCATGGTTGTGTAATGTTCAGAACAAGCCACAGTGAAGAGAATCCAGAATAACCTGAAGGGACAGAGGATTTTTCTTTTTGAGGACAAGTTAATTACTATTTTAAGAGCATTGTTGTTTTAAGAAATGCTCGTCTAGACAGTTAGCAGCTAAAACCTTTCAAACAGACATCATTCAGCAGACTGATGGAAGCAGTAACAGATTTGTTGCTGTGCCCTGAGGTGAAACGATAACCAGACCTGGAGCAAAGAAGCAAAGTGAAGCCAATGTGAGCTGCAAATAGTCACATTTGGGTAGAAGGCAGCAGATCCATGACAAAATTCAGCAACATAATGAACAGTCTTCAGGGACTCCAGCTTTAAGTTGAACCCCTAAGGAATAAGGGGTAAAAGACATAAGAACATATGAAATAGAAGCAGGAGTAGGCCATCTGGCCCATAAAACCTGCTCCACCATTCAATAAGATCATGGCTGATCTTTTCATGAACTCAGTTCCACTTACCCACCTGTTTACCATAATCCTTAGTTCCTTTACTTTTCCTTCTTTACCTTCAACAAGGTGGCCTTAACTGTTTCACTGGGCAGGGAATTCCACAGATTCACAATGCTTTGGGAGAAGACGCTCCTCCTAAGTTCAGTCCTAAATCTGTTTCTCCTTATTTTGAGGCTATGCCTCCTAGTTCTAGTTTCACCCACTAGTGGAAACAACCTCCCTGCTGCTATCTTATCTATTCACTTCATAATTTTATATGTTTCTGTAAGATCCCCCTCAATCTTCTGAATTCCAGTGAGTACAGTTCCAGTCTAATCAATCTGTCCTCGTAAGGCAACCTTCTCAACTCGAGAATCAACCTAGTGAATGTCCTATCCACCCCCTTCTAGTTCCAGTACATCCTTTCTCAAATAAGGAGACCAAACTGCATGCAGTACTCCAGGTGTGGCCTCACCAGCACCCTGTACAGTTGTAGCATTTACTCCTTATTTTTCAACTTTATCCCTCTCGCAATAAAGGTCAATATTCCATTTGCTTTCTTATTACTTGCTGCATCTGCAAACCAACTTTTTGGGATTCATGCACAAGGACACCTAGTTCCCTCTGCACAGCAGAATACTGCAATTTTTCACCATTTAAATAATAGTCCATTTTGTTGTTATTTCTATCAAAATCTCCAAACTCACATTTACCAACATTGTACTTCATCTGCCAGACCTTTGCCCATTCATTTGTATACCTCTAAAGGCCTTCAGAGTCCTCTGCACACCTTGCTCTACCACTCATTTTAGTTTCATCTGTAAACCTTGACAAACCACACTTGGTCCCCAACTCTAAATCACCTATGTCAATTGTAAACAGCAAGTTTTGAGAAGATTTATAGCTCAGTTTGAGGTTCTGTACGTAGGTTTGCTCGCTGAGCTGGAAGGTTCATTTCCAGATGTTTCATCACCCTACTAGGTAACATCTTCAGTGGGCCTCCAGGCAAAGCACTGCTGCTGATTCCTGCTTTCTATTTATATGTTTGGGTTTCTTTGGGTTGGTGATGTCATTTCCCATGGTGATGTCATTTCCTGTTCTTTTTCTCAGGGAGTGGTAGATGGGGTCTAACTCGATTGTTTTGTTGATAGGGTTCTGGTTGGAATGCCATGCTTCTAGAAATTCTCATGCGAGTCTCTGTTTGGCTTACCCTCGGATGGATGTGTTGTCCCAGTCGAAGTGGTGTCCTTCCTTATCTGTATGTAAGGATACTAGTGAGAGAGGGTCATGTCATTTTGTGGCTAGTTGATGCTCATATATCCTGGTGGCTAGTTTTCTGCCTGTTGTCCAATGTAATGTTTGTTACAGTTCTTGCACGGTATTTTGTAAATGATATTTGTTTTGCTTGTTGTCTTTCAAGCAAAAGATAACAAGCAAAACTAATGTCATTTACAAAATACCGTGCAAGGACTGTAACAAATATTACATTGGACAAACAGGCAGAAAACTAGCCACCAGGATATATGAACATCAACTAGCCACAAAATGACATTCCTAAAATGATTCCTAAAACCAGGAAAATTATATTGAATATTTTTCTCAAATACCTAAAAGAATTTGCAACTTTTGAAAGATTCAAATCCAAATTTTAAAACGTCATTAGAAGAATATAACTACAGTACAGATTGTTGAAAATCTGAACAAAAACACAAGAGGTTTTGCAAGAATCCATAGACAATTTAATTAATGTCCTCTAGTGATTGGCTGAAATCTGTGAATATGGAGCCTGGCGTTCTGAATTCAGAAGAGATAAAACTATAGGACTCTTTGATCAGTCTTTGTCAGATTCATCATGGTCCAAAGAATATCTAACTTGGAAGGAGGTTGTCCAGAAGGTTTTAGAAGCATAGCCCGGGAAGAATCACAGACAAATCCTGGGAAGATAAGAATAACTTTAGTACAGAGGATCAAGAAACCTATGAACTCATATGAAACAAATACAGGAAAAAGATAATTGCAAGTCAAAACAAATCATCAGAGACAAAGACTTGCTGTCAGTGCGCTTGAACAAAAAAGCTTCACAAGCAAAAACAATGTCCAAATATGACTGAAGAACATTACATCTATAATAAATTTGTGCAGTTCTAAAGGATGTGCAGAAGGCACAAGTAGTTCCAGAAGAGCAAAGTGACTAGTCAGTACACACATAAAGCTCCATTCAGTAGATCTCACATCTCTTTTGAATTAAATAGCTTGCATTTGAAGATATATACCATTGATTGAGATATCTAAGGCATTCATTCCCAGGGTAAATTTGAGATCTACCCAAAGCAAATTTGACAGAACTTATTGAAGTCAATCAATACTTTACTCAATGTAATCTCAATGCAGGGAAGAGTGTTGTTGTGTCCTGTTAGGCATGTAGTTTAAGAATCTCAGACTTATAGAAGCAGATTCTTCCTATAGGTGGCATTGACACCCAAAAAGTAGTGATGACATCACACATTTTATTTTCATGCAGATTTACGGAAACAAAATGGTGGAACTAACTTATGCCTTGACACAGATACATCTCCCTAATGTAGCAAACTACATTTCAGTGATTTTTTTGCTATATTTCCTACCACCAGCACTTAATGATCAATTACCTAATGTTTCTTTTTAAAATTAATTTACAATATCTTATTTTTTTTAAAGAGAGCATTCATTCACAGTGCTTAGTATTACTGTTGGTTTTGCTTATATTTGTGATTTGGACTCTTCTATTTTTAAGTAATGTACCATTAGAAAGTTGTTGCATCTTGACAAAACTTGCATTTCAATCAACAAGAAATTAGTTCTGCTGTCTGGCTGGTTAATAGAGATCTTCATGCTGTCTGTACTCACTGAAATAGATGCTGTTGATTGTCCAATTTCTCTGATCTCCAAAGTTTGTATCCAGTCAGTTTCTGATTTGTTTTCCTAATATTTATCATCAGATCTTGGTGGACTGTCTCAGCTAACCATGATGTGATCTTGACTCGGCAGAATATTTTACCTGCAGTGACAATGTCTATATTATCTTCCATAACATAAGAAACTGGGTATAAATATCATGACATTGAAGAATCCAACAAATGTTTATTATAGCCAATTATCATACAGAAACGTTACATTTATCAGACACCTGAGCTAATATTAAGCTAATACATTACAAAAGAACAATATTAATCAGCATACTTCCAGTAGGATGTCATGCTTCAAGTGATCCTGGCATAAGATGGAGTGTGGGATCGCCAGCATCTGCAGCCCTCACGTTTTCTACACTAACAGCTTGCTTTTCAGTTCTGGATGCTTTTGGGTTCTTCTCTGTAACACTCCAATTCTATGTGTTGTCACCTTGATTCCAGCATCTTCTGGTTCACCATAATGAGAATGTCTTGTCTCTAAAATGATTCTGCAATAATCAAGATTCAACTTAACAATTTTTAAAATTTTGTCCTAACACTACATTACAGTCATTAATTGATACAAACCTGAGTACTTCAATAGTTTCCTTACCTCCACTCTTCCCACCTCATCCAAGATCCAACCCTACAACTGTCGCTGCTGTCTTGAACTGTCCTACCTGTCCATCTTCCTTTCCACCTATCTGCTCCACCCTCCCCTCCGACCTACCACTATCACCCTCCACCTGCATCTACCTATTGTCTTCCCCGCAACCCCACCCCCAACATCCTATTCATCCTCCACACCCACATCCCCATTCCTGATGAAGGACTTATGCCCGACACATCGACTGTCCTGCTCGTTGGATGCTGCCTGACCTGCTGTGATTTTCCAGCGCCATACCTTTTGACTCTGATCTGCAGTCCTCACTTTCTCCTGAGTACTTCTTTCCTGAGATATTGCTCCAGCCTCTCTCTTAGTCACCTGATATTACAGCATCATTATATCATAATATCTTAGGCTTCTGCTAGTATTTCATTACTCCATAGGCTTTTTAAATTCTGGTTACCTTCGATTAATGATGCCATTCGGTAGAGGCTGGGTTCTACTGTGTGGTAAGAATTGGTCATTAAGTGGAAAAGAATTTGATCAAGCAAGTGACAAAAGTAGAGACACACCAAAAACAAATCCAAAGTTCAATATAAGAACCTTTTCTTACTAATACCTAGAACACTAAAACATGTGACAAGAACTTTAAAATCATTAGCTTTAGGTTTCTTTTGAGTTATTTGTCACTGACATGCAACTGGAGGAATGTTAAATGCCAATGAATAAGCTTAATTTGTCTAAAGTGTATGTTACTATATCTTTTCATGTATAGTTAAAGACAGACATCAGAAGATCTGTGAAGCAGTTCATCCAAATTTGGAGTGATGAGGGAACTAACAAGAGGTAAAGACAGATGCCATGGGTGCATCTGTCCATGACAGTATTGGTCAGAGTGACCACTGCACAGTCCTGTGGTGATGAAGTCCCATGTTCACATTGAGAATACCTTCCACGTTGTGTGGCACTATCACCGTGCTAAACAGGACAGACTTTGAACAGATCCATTAATTCAAGACTTGGCATCTATGTGATGCTGTGAGTCATCAACAGCAGCAGAATTGCTCTCTGATATAATTTGCAACCTTACAGCCCTGCATATCCCCACTGCTCCATTACCATCAGGTCAGGAGATCAAGTCTGGTTCAATAGAGAGGGCCGGAGGGCATTCCAGAAACAGGACCTGGCATACCTAAAAATTAGGTATCAACCTGGTGAAGCTATCAACAGGACTACTTGTTTGCCAAACCACATAAGCAGCAAGTGATAGACAAAGGCAAAAGATCCCACACCCAGCCGATCAAATTACACTCTGCATTCCTGCCACATCCGGTCATGAATGGTGGTAGACAATTACACGTTTCACTGGAGGAGGGGGTCTACAGATAGCCCCATCATCAATAAGGGAAAGCCAAGCATGTCAGTGCAAAAGGTAAGCCTGAAGAATTTGCAACAGTCTTCTGCCAGATTGCCAAGTGGGCGGTCCATCTCAGACTCCTCCAGAGGTCCCCAGCATCACAGCTGCCAGTCTTCAGCCAATCCACTTCAAATCCACATGCTATCAAGGAACAGTTGGAGGCACTAGATACTGCAAAGGCAAAGGATCCTGACAACAGTCTGGCAATAATACTTAAAACATGTATTCCAGAGCTTGCAATTTTCCTAGCCAAGTTGTTCCAGTACAGATAAAACACTGGCATCTCCCCTCCCATGTAGAAAATTGACCAGGCATGTCCTCTATACAAAGTAGGACAAATCCATCCCAGTCAATTACCCCTCACATCAGTCTACCTCGAGCATCAGTAAAGTAATGGGAAGTGTCATCAACAGTGCTATCAAGCAGCAGCAACTTGCTCACTGTCACCCAGGGCCATTCAGCTCCTGACCTCATTCCAGCCTTTGTTCAAACATGGACAAAAAAGTGGAATTCCAGAGGTGAGGTGAGAGTGACTGCCCTTGACATCAAGGCCATACTGACCAAACGTGACATTGAGCAGCCCTAACAACACTGAAGTCAATTGGAATCGTGGGGCAAGCCCTCTGCTGTTTGGAATCATAGCTGGCACAGAGGAAGATGGTCATGGTTGTTGGAGGTCAAACATCTCAGCTCTGGGACATCTCTGCAGGAGTTCCTCAGGGTGGTGTCAAAGGCCCAGCCATCTTCATTTGCTTCATCAATGCCTTTCTCTCCATCATAAAGTTAGACATGGGGATCTTCCCCAATAATTGTGTAATGTTCAGTACCACTCACAACTCCTCAAATACAAAAGTAGTCTATGTTGAAATGCAACAAGATTCAGATAATATTGTGGCTTGGGGTAAAAGGTGGCAAGTAACATTTGGATCGCATAAGTGTCAGACAATGACCATTTCCAAGAAGAGAGAATTTAATTTTCAACCCTGAATATTCAATGTTGTTACCATCATTGAATTCTCTCACTATCAACATCCTGGGACAGGACATTATCATTGGCCAGAAATAGAACTAGACTCAGCATACATTGACTGCAAAAGCAGGTCAGAGGCTAGGAATCCTGCAGTGCATCATTCACCTCTTGACTTCCCAAAGCATATCCACCATCTACAAGGCACAAGTCAGCAGTGTGATGGAACACTACCCACTTGCCTGTTTAGGTACAGTTCCAACAACACCCACAACTCAACACCATCCAGGACAAAGTAGCCCACTTGACTGGCACCACATTATAAACATTCACCCTCCACCACCCATGCTCAGCAGCAGCAGCAGCAGTGTGTACTATCTACAAGACGGAGTGCAGAAATTCACCAAAGATCACACCTTCCAACCCCATGATTTCCAGTATCCAGAAGGACAATGGCAGTAGATATGTGGAAACACCAGCACCTGTATGTTCCCTACCAAGCCACTCACCATCCAGGCTTGGAATCATATCACAGTTCCTTCTGTTTCACAAAGTTCTCTATTAATATCACTGGTATCCCAATGCCAAAAGTACTGCAGCAATTCCAGAAAGCAGCTCACCAACAACCTCTCAAGGGCAGCTAGGGATGGGCAATAAATGCTGGCCTAGCCAATGACACTTACATCCCGTGAATCAAAAGCAGAAGTTATTTGGGAGCAATGGTGTGGAAATTCAGTACTTCATTTGTATTCTAAGATGTGGTTACTTTATAAGTGTTTACTAATCATAGAACATACAGAGTTCAGATACAAACACAAAAACATACGCACATACACCATTAGTAATTGTGTCTGATTCCCATTAATGTCAACTTGGAAGTTTTGCTAAATTAAGGGCACGTGGTGTTACTGGTTTTGTTTTGATACTGACACATGGTGCAGCTTTATGTTCAGCTACCATTGTGCGTAAGTTAGAGATAAGCTGATGTCACAGCTTTCACAGCAAGACGGACAGAATTATAGAACACAACATATAAGGAACCAAAAATCTCATGTTAAGCCAGACTCATAACAAACAAGTTGGTAAAAGGAAGAATCATGGAGTGCAAGCCTTGAAATTATCAGCATTAAAAATAACATTTGATTTATTCTACGGCCATAAACCAGTGACCCTAGTTGTAGGTTGATAGGTTCATCAGTGTCACATTAATTGATAATAAGGCGTGTTTATAGCACTGTGCTGGAAATCATTCAGCTGACAAACAGGTTCACAGAGTGGTGCACTTCTTTTATTCTTTCATGGGAAGTAGGCATCGCTGTTTTTAAGGGGAGATTTAATGGCATGACAAATGGCAACTGATGCCTTGCCTGCATGCATCCACAATATGTATCCTGGCTGGTCAATGTGTTGGGTTGTGTCCAAATATTCATTGAAACCAAGCTGTCACTCACTTTGGCCT
Source organism: Chiloscyllium plagiosum (assembly GCF_004010195.1). NCBI lineage: Eukaryota > Metazoa > Chordata > Chondrichthyes > Orectolobiformes > Hemiscylliidae > Chiloscyllium > Chiloscyllium plagiosum. Next base: position 46,176,213 of record NC_057718.1, read on the forward strand.
CAAGTGCTATAAGTTCCTGAAGCAGATCACCAACTCACCCGCCTAGCTTAACCTGGCATCCAATAAATACACAGCCTTATGTCTACAAGGCAGTCAATCCAAGCCATTGGCATTTAAGCACATGGATTGAAGGAGAGTATCGGCCCTATTCCGGCACTGCACTCATGATCTTGGAAGTCTTCATAATTGCTAACCTCCTCTGCAATCTCCATCCAGACCTCCTTGTCAGCTGAGAGAACCGCCTGCTGCCATTCTCTGATGGTCTTCAGCGGGGAACCATGGAACTGCGCTGCAGGACTCTGCCTTTCCCCAATCTCTAAATTTACTTATTGGGGAGGATTGTATGGCAGGTGGCAGTTATTGAAAAAGGGAGGTAAATTCCAAGAGGTTAAAGGTTATGAAGGGTTGCAAGAACAAACAGATCAAACTGGAGAATGAATAACAGCGGACATGGAACCTGTAGCCTTGCAACAGAGTTTCCCTGCTTGTCCAGTTCTCACAGCCCAGCTAGACTGCCAATGCACAGTAGACCCCTCCAACAGAAACCTACCCTGCCCCACATTTGCATAGGCTTCATGTGCCAGCCACTAGTCCTTTAAATGGTCTTAGTGTTGCATGTGCACCGGGTCCCAACAGAAATGTGCAATAGCCATCTACATCCAGTTCCAACACTGGGAAGGGCATGCCACTGATTAAATTCCGCTCAATGCCACCAAAAGCCAAGAACTTTGTTTATACTGTGCAATTAAAAAGGTTGACTGAAAGAAATGAGGGAAGAAATGAGATGCATGATTTCATAGAGGATAAAAGGGTGGTCCAAAGAAGGGTCTTTGGACTCAAAACATTCACTCTCTCTTCATAGATGCTGTCAGACTTGTTACATTTCTCTAGCATTTTCTGTCTTTATTTCAGATTGGATAGGGAATGTTTGTCAATGCTGGTCATGCGGAACAAATATGCAGCTAAGACCATACAAACCTGACTCCATATGGATTAACAAAAACACTGTAAGTGAACTGAAGAGGTGAAATGATCTCTACGCATGCTACAGGGAAGGCACAGACAGAAACAATTAAAAATATGATCAAAGACCTTAGTAAGTTTGCAGATGACACCAAAATTGGAGGTGTAGTGGATAGCAAAGAGGGTTACCTCAGATTACAACAGGATCTGGACCAGATGAGCCAATGTGCTGAGAAGTGGCAGATGGAGTTTAATTCAGATAAATACGAGGTGCTGCATTTTGGGAAAGCAAATCTTAGCAGGACTTATACACTTATTGATGTTGTGAAACTTGAAAGGGTTCAGAAAAGATTGCCAGGATTGGAGGATCTGAGCTACAGGGAGAGGCTGAACAGGCTGGGGCTGTTTTCCCTTGAGCGTCAGAGGCTGAGGGGTGGCCTTATAGAGGTTTACAAAATTATGAGGGGCATGGATAGGATAAATAGACCAAGTCTTTTCCCTGGGGTTGGGGAGTCCAGAACTAGAAGACATTTAGGGTGAGAGAGGAAAGATATAAAAGAGACCTAAGGGGCAACTTTTTCACGCAGATGGTGGTACGTGTATGGAATGAGCTGCCAGAGGATGTGGTGGAGGCTGGTACAATTGCAATGTTTAAGAGGCATTTGGATGGGTATATGAATAGGAAGAGTTTGGAGGGATATGGGCCGGGTGCTGACAGGTGGGACTAGATTGGGATATCTGGTCGGCATGAACAGGTTGAATGGAAGGGTCTGTTTCTATGCTGTACATCTCTATGACTCTATAACTAGCATAATTTCAGCGCTAAAATATATCAGTCATAGATTTTCGGTACCACAATAGCATGACCTGTCAACCAAGAGGAGAAGAAATGAGAAAACAACCATAGATTTCTAAATGAAGATCTGCACAATATATAAGTTGGTCATTTAACCTTTTGAGACTGCTCTGTTGTTTAACAAGACCATGGTTGTTCTTACACCTCAAATCCTTCTTCCCACTCTATCCTCAAATGTCATAATTCCCTTAGTGCCCATAGATCTCTGTCTTGAACTTTGATTAGATTAGATTATATTACATTTCAGTGTGGAAACAGGCCCTTCAGCCCAACAAGTCCACACCGACCCGCCGAAACGCAACCCACCCATACCCCTACATTTACCCCTTACCTAACACTACGGGCAATTTAGCACGTCCAATTCACTTAACCTGCACATCTTTGTGACTTGTGGGAGGAAACCGGAGCACCTGGAGGAAACCCACGCAGACACGGGGAGATCGTGCAAACTCCACACAGTCAGTCGCCTGAGGCGGGAATTGAACCCGGGTCTCTGGCGCTGTGAGGCAGCAGTGCTAACCACTGTGCCACCGTGCCACCCAGATGCTAACAACTGAGAATTCACAGTTATTTCAGATGGAGGAATCCAAAGATTCAAAACCCTTTGAAAAAAGGAATTTTTCCTTGGGCTGGCTTAGTGTTTCCCGTAATGCTCCCATCCATCCGTTGGAAATCCGGCAGGAGATACACGTCACTTTGACAGGGTGGTCCAGCTGAATCAACTGCCTGTCAGGCAATTTTTTGGTCAGCATCGGGCCTTTGCCAAGGCCCCTATGGTGGAACTCTCACCTGCTGAGAGCTACTGAGCAGAGGCTGGTAATTCCCTGTTATAGACTACAACTTCAGGAACGCTAGCTGCTGCCACTATCACAGGAAAGAGAAAGGTATGATGCATTTGAAAAACTCTGAATGCTGGGGTAGGCCCATATTCCAGGGCTTCTTTAATTGATAGATGTACTTCCGGTTGGACCAGGTAATTATGGGGGTCACATGAGGATCTGGACCAAATCATAGCCCAAGCCACAAAAAATGAAGAGGACATTGTTTTAAGTTATCGGGTATCTTGACAGTACCATAAGCCTGTTCCTGGGAGGTGAGAGGAGATCCCAAATTTGCCCCCTCATCTTCCCTAGACTTTTAATCGGTTCCACATTGGTATACATCTGAAGTTTTGTGGGTAGCCATCAATGACAGACTGATTAGGGTACTTCCTCCACACCAACTCTGGAAAGTCTGCCAGGAATGACCAAGGCTGCTGGTTCTCAGACTTTAATAAATTTGATTATAAACTTTGACCTTGTTGCTGTCCACCCATCTCTATTCTGCTAGGTTCAATTTGGTTTCAGAAAACAGTAGGTCATTGGAAATATCTGAATGCGGTGGTGATATCAAGTAAAATTGGAGAAATGTTTGGGAAGGAACAGCCTTGGTTATCATCATCATCTGTGTTGTAAAATGAGGGTGCTCAAAGAGAATGTTAGAATTCTGATTAAGCATCTGCAAATAAAATTCATTGTTCACTTCTGAGATTTGGATTGGGTAAAGATTAGATTAGGTTACTTACAGTGTGGAAACAGGCCTTTGGCTCAACAAGTCCACACCGACCCTCCAAAGAGCAACCCACCCAGACCCATTCCCCTACATTTACCCCTTCACCTAACACTACGGGCAATTTAACTTGGCCAATTCACCTAACCTGCATGTTTTTGGACTGTGGGAGGAAACCCACACTAACATGGGGAGAATGTGCAAACTCCACACAGACAGTTGCCTGAGGCAGGAATTGAACTTGGGTCTCTGGCGCTGTGAGGCAGCAGTGCTAACGGGCAATTTAACTTGGCCAATTCACCTAACCTGCATGTTTTTGGACTGTGGGAGGAAACCCACACAAACATGGGGAGAATGTACAAACTCCACACAGACAGTTGCCTGAGGCAGGAATTGAACTTGGGTCTCTAGCGCTGTGAGGCAGCAGTGCTAACCACTGTGCCACCGTGCCGCCCTAAGTTAGCCAAACCTGTGCTGGGCAGCAGTCTCCACAATATCTCAGATGTTATTGACTAGTCCACATTCTTCAAAAATCTGATTGCAGCAGAACACAGAGATTGCTTACTCTGAAAGCAGATCCCTGGGGAGTAGCAGGAATGGAGCATCAGACTGCAGTTGCACAATCATATTCTATACAATCTAAGGACATTGCTCCGAATGTTGAAGACAGTGCTTCCCATACCATTGCTCCTGTCTTCTGAAAACTTTGCCAAACTCTGTTGCTGCCTTGAATTTAGTCATGATTTGGAGATGCCGGTGTTGGACTGGGGTGTACAAAGTTAAAAATCACACAACACCAGGTTATAGTCCAACAGGTTTAATTGGAAGCACGCTAGCTTTCGGAGCGACGCTCCTTCATCAGGTGATTGTCCTGATCACCTGATCACCTGATGAAGAAGCATCGCTCCGAAAGCTAGTGTGCTTCCAATTAAACCTGTTGGACTATAACCTGGTGTTGTGTGATTTTTAACTTTGAATTTAGTCATTTACATGAAAAAGATGAAATGTATAATTAACTATTACCTGCTGTATTAATGTTACTGGATCATGAAGTTGGCTATAGAAAAGTCCTGTGGTCATCCATAACAGGAGAAAGTGAGGTCTGCAGATGCTGGAGATCAGAGCCGAAAATGTGTTGCTGGAAAAGCGCAGTAGGTCAGGCAGCATCCACCTGTTCCCTGGATGCTGCCTGACCTGCTGCGCTTTTCCAGCAACACATTTTCGGCGGCCATCATCCATAACAGCCCATTTCAAAACATCCAGGCCATTTTTTTTCTCTCAACAACTATTTTTTAATCACATCTGCCTTACCTGTGACTACTTCTAGCTGCACTTGATACTACAACAACAGAATAAGTTGGATTTGTACAGCATCTTTAAGGAAATAAAATGCCACATGGCATTGGTCTCATGGAAAAATGTGGATTGATTCGAAAGAGTTGACATGGATTTGTTAAAGGAAAATTATGTCTATTTAATTTGCTGAAGATATTTGGCAAAATAACAAAAGGGTAAGAGTAATTCTATAAATGTGATATCCATCGATTTCCAAAAGATGCTTGAAATAGTGCCACACAATAAACTTGTGAGAAAAGATCACTGGTATCATGGATACAAAATTTGTTCAGGAATAGGAAACAGTAATGGTTAATGGGTATTTTTAGGCAGGAATATAAGTTCTCTAGATTGTGGTATTCAGGGTCAATTTTAAAGTTTGCAGGTGAACAAAGCTTGGGACCATTGTAAAGAGAGATATTAATAAAGCATGTAATATTCTAGGCTTCATTAATAGGGACACACAGTATAAGAACAGGAACTTACACAGGACACTGCTTAGACCTCAGCTGGAATATTGTTCAGTTCTGCACATCACACGATACAAAGATTCCAGGAATGAGAAACTTCAGTTATGAGAAAATATTGGAGAAGCTGAGACTGTTTTTCTTGGAGAGAAAGCTAAGAGGAGATTTGATAGAGGTTTTCAAAATTATGAAGGATGTGGACAGCGTAGATAGGGAAAAATGGATCCCACTTGCAAATGATTTGAGAACCAAAATATACAATTTTAAAATGTTTTTCAAAAGAGGCAAATGTGAGTTGGGAAAACACTTTCTTATTTAAAGTCTGGAAGACCGGTGTAGGCAAGTTCAATTGAGGCATTCAAGAGAGCATTGGATGGCTATTTGAATAGATGCAACATGCAGGGTTGTGGGGAAAAGCAGGAGACTGGCACTCAGTTGAAATGCTCAGAGAGCCAGCGCAGACATGATGGGTCAAATGGTCTCATTTTGCACTGTGACAATTTTGTGATTCTTCACAGGAGTAATTACAAAGCAAAGTTTGACACAGATACACAAATATCCAAAACCAATTTATGCAAAATTCTCACTTTGAGATTACTAAGCAATATATGCCTGTGTTGTTAATATTATAGAGCAATATTCTTAATTACATTTCCAAATTTCTGTTTTCGAATCTGCATCCTAACCCCAAAAACCCTCCCCTCCAATCCCAAAAAGGATAAAGAGAAAAACCCTAGTTATATCACTAACCCAGTTACTAAATTGGTGATGCCAATCTTACAAAATGGTTTGGAGCTGTGCTCTGCTGGTAATCTGTGTTACAGTGAGTAGGATTATCATTTACATGTATTATATGTGCCAATCGCGTACTTATACACTCTTCCATGCACTACAACCTCACATTCACATGCATAAAAACTCATGCATACGGAAACAATGAGAGGGATTTTGTTCCTGCAGTAGGGAACCTCTTAATCAATTGAGGATCCATAGAGATCTCCACCTAGATTCTGTAAGTTAGGTCTTCCCTTGGACTTAGGACCTCAGAGGTAGAAATTTCACCTCCAGAGAGCTGTTGGGTATTCAGGTGTTGGCAACTCTCCAATATATGAGACTGGCCACTGCTAGTAATATACTGGAACCTAGTACAGAATTAGATGCTGAGGCATAAGGCTGGTGGAATCGGAGACAAGGGAAGGTAAAGGTGGTTTTCAACGGCTTTGTCCTTTCCCTTTGCCAAGCAGAACTCCAGTCTACAAGAGAGCCTTTCAGGCTACAGATAAACCAGCCCTGCCACCACAGAAATCCGGTGGGCTCAGGTCAGTTATATCAAGGGACTCATCAAGGAGCCAACCTGATACTCGCCACTAGGCTTAATTAAATTGCAGGAGAGGGCATAACAGCCTTCTCTCCCTACCACGAACTGAAGCCCTTAAGTAGGCCTTAGAGGCAGTCAGTACCTGATGGGGGTCTCAGCTTGAGGAAATGAGGGCATTGAGAAACATCTCCAGTTGCTTCCAAATCCCTCCCCTGATGACCCCCATTCTGTAACCCCTCTCCCACCATTGCTCACTTACACCTGGATTAATTGATAATCCTGGGCTAATGGTTGGCATGGAAAGTACCTGGTGGTGCTACGTACAACGAAGGGCTGCTGGTCTCTGATTGATAGCCAACTGAGTCTTGGCAGGTGAGACTGTGCTAGGGTCCTTGCACTTGAGGGTGGTCCATTAGTGTCCTGTTGACCACCTGATTGACATTTAATGTGGTGGGCTTCCCAAAAAGATACAGAGCTTCCACTGGCTCTCCTACTGGTGATTGAGATCCCCATTTCCTTCAGTAAATTTACAAAGACACAGGTTGACTTTTGCAGTTATACAATTTCACATTCACTCACAGACTCACATATTTTCATGCACAATTAGACAATAGAGAGTAGACAATAGACAATAGGTGCAGGAGTAGGCCATTCTGCCCTTCGAGCCTGCACCACCATTCAATATGATCATGGCTGATCCTCCTTAATCAGTATCCTGTTCCTGCCTTATCGCCATAACCCTTGATTCCACAATCCTTGAGAGCTCTATCCAACTCTTTCTTAAATGAATCCAGAGACTGGGCCTCCACTGCCCTCTGGGGTAGTTCCGCCATTCCAGGAATTGACCTCGTGAACCTACGCTGCACTCCCTCAATAGCCAGAATGTCTTTCCTCAAATTTGGAGACCAGAACTGCACACAATACTCCAGGTGTGGTCTCACCAGAGCCCTGTACAGCTGCAGAAGAACCTCTTTGCTTCTATATTCAATTATGCACATGGATATGCTCACTGTCACATATACAAACACACACTCACAAATTCACATGCATTCGCACACACACACAAATGCACTTACACAAATGCACAAACTTGCACACACATTCACTCTCACACGCTCGTGTATACATTCAAAAATTCATTCATACATAATTTCACAAACTTTTATACCCAAGCACGCATTTAAACATAACTACATACAGACGCACACTAACACAAGCACACAAACAGTTAAAATGTATTGTTGTTAAGAAGATGCGTCAGGTCCAACTGTAAACTGTTGACAACAAATTAACAGGCACAAGCAAAAATGGGCTGTTAAAGCAAGTAATCTTTCAGCTGCCAACAATACAATCAGGATTGGATTCTCAGTAAATGCATTGTTCATCAAACAACACCAATACATCTGGTCTCATGTAGAACAATCACTTGTATTTGCTTTTATTTCTTCAATCTTTGCTTAGTGTCAGAAAATTGTTTCAAGTAGACTGAATAAGGATAAAGACTCTTCTAAATTATGTACTGCTGTGTTCTAAAAAGTGTTGCTATCATCTCATGGATTTTATTGCTAAAACTATATTTAGCATGTCCTTGCTTTTATGTCCAACTTAACTCTACATGTACTCAAGATCCTCTAAAATCTGATTGTTGATTACAATCCAGCGAAGTATTTTGTTATGTGGTTGCATGTATTTTGGCAGTTGTAATATATGGTGGGGCTCAGCCACTAGATAGGAATCCACTGCAGATTCAGGGTGGATATCTTAACCAGCATTTGGCCATTTGCTGCTGTCCAATGGACAGCAATAAGTTATTGCACATTGAAGAATTAATCAAACCTTTCATTTTACCATCACCTAAAACATTAAATGAATTATTTTGTTCGGAACAGCATTTCATTTTTATTAATAGGCCTTAATATTCTTGCATTTATGTGTAACTGATTTGTGTGACTAACACAAGCACATCAGGTCTATTCTTAAGAGGATATCTGGACGTGCCTGTTTCGTTTATAAGAGGAAGCTCTGTGATATTTGCGTATAAAAGAAGCAATGACACATTGGATAAACAGTACAAATGGGAATAAATAGGTAACTTAATAGATTTTTCCTTTAATGAAAAGGGGCTGGCATGAGATGCTGGAAGCAGAGTGACAATACTCTCCTAGGCATTGTTATTCCTATCTATTCAACTACAAATGGATAGGCTATAAGTATCGCTAAGTACACCTAAAAGAGATACTGCCTTGTAATCATTGTTTCAACAATTGACAGTTGTTTACACAACAGCAGCGTGCTTTGTTCTGATTTGAATAATAAACATGCTTAAATACGAGCAAGACAATAGAAGTATAATTGGAATATAGTTTAAAGCAATCGACAAACATTGTGAGGCACATTTATTTTTAGTAAAATTCTATCCTTACATGTTGCTTTTCAAAGTAATAAATTCAATGTATTGTGTCTCAAATGTGTTCTGACCTGATATAAGCAATATTTATACCTGGAAACTGCTGTCAAAATAATGCCTTCTGATGGCAGCAGTTGCACAGCTGAGAGCAGCAGTACCCTGAGTAACAGCTCCGATGGCCTCACTTTTCATCATCATGTTCATGGAAAACAAGGGCCTCGGTTGGCTGGATAGCTGGATGGCTGGCTTGCAATACAGAACGCCACTAGCAGCATGGGCTCAAATCCTGCACCAGCTGGGGTTGCCATGAATCTTCTCAACCTCTTCCCCTCACCTGAGGCAACGGTGACCTGCAGGTTAAACCATCACCGGTTATCTCTCTGTTCTGACAGTGCAGCCCTGTGGTCTAGTAGGACTATGATAACTTTATCTAGTATAAAAACATGTGGAGAATCGGGAGGGCAGGCTAAAAGGGGGCAAGACCATCTCTCTTGTAGAAATGAAAGAAGAGTTCACAATTTCAAGATCACAAATCTCCTAAGGAATTTGAATGCGATGAGAAAGAGACCATGTATTTTTCGTGGGAAGAAGCTTTACTAATATGTCACTTCATATCGCTGTGGTCCTAGGAATTAGGCCTCCTATTTTAGTATTGTCTGACAATTACTGAATTGTCCCCAAAGCCTGACCACCATGTGCAAGGCACAATTATTTGGGAGAGTGATGGACTTGCCTGGATGATATACAGGAGAACAACAACACCAGCAAGTTCCCCTCCAAGTCATTCACTATCCTGACTTGTAAACATGACACATTCCTTCAATGTCATTGGGTCAAAATTCTGGAACTTCCTCACTAACAGCATTGTGAGGCTGCCTATACCAAATGGACTGTAACAGTTCAAGAAGACAGCCTTCTGCCTTCTGAAGGGCAACCAAGATGGGCAAGAAATGCTAGCCTAGCCACATCCCATGAATGAATAAAAAGAGGTCCAAAACACACACAAGAAGCTGAACACCAACTAGATAAAAGCAACTCATTTGCTTGGCACCCCAGCCACCACTGACAAGCAGTGGATTCAGTGCGCACCATTTCAAAATGCACTGCAGCAACTCGCCCAGACTTAATCAACAAGAAACTCACAACCTCTACCTTTATGGGCAGCACGGTGGCACAGTGGTTAGCACTGCTGCCTCACAGCGCCAGAGACCCAGGTTCAATTCCCGCCTCAGGCAACTGACTGTGTGGAGTTTGCACATTCTCCCTGTCTCTGTGTGGATTTCCTCTGAGTGCTCCGGTTTCCTCCCACAGTCGAAAAATGTGCAGGTTAGGTGAATTGGCCATGCTAAATTGTCCATTGTGTTAGGTGATGGGGTAAATGTAGGGGAATGGGTCTGGGTGGGTTGCGCTTCAGCAGGTCAATGTGGACTTGTTGGGCCGAAGGGCCTGTTTCCACACTGTAAGTAATCTAATCTAACCACCTAAAAGGACATGAACAATGGAAGCAATCTGCTCCTGTAAACCCACCTTCAAGCTGTGCTAACCTAGAACAATATTGCTATTCCGCATTGCCATGGGCTGAAAGTCCTGGGAATCCTTTACAGCACTATGGGAAATTCTACAGCAGATGGACTAGCGGCGGGTCAAATCAATAGCTCACCACCATCGTTGCATGGCAGTGAGGGATGGGCAACAAATATTGGTCTTTTCATTGCTGCTTCCATTCCCTGAAAGAATAAAAACAACTGTTTCTAACTCCAAAACCAAGTCATTGATGTACACAGTGAATACGAGCTGTCCCACTAAAGAATCCTGTGTGACAGAATCTGTGTGTGAGACTGACTATGATTCCTATTGTCTGGGGCAGAAGTTGGACTTTGATGCAGCTGTATTCTGGATGTAAAAATGAACATAAGGTCTAATTTTGGCCACCAATATTCTGCACCTCAGGAACATTTCCAGAATGTCAATCTTCAGTTGCCTAAAACAAGGTCTTTTTTTTAATGTAGATTCACAGGATGAGGGCATCACTGGCTAGGTAGTATTTATTACACATCCCTAATGGCCCTGAGGGTGGTTTAGAGTCAACTGCATTGCTGTGGGTCTGGAGTCACATGGAGGCCAGATCAGGTAAGGATGGCAGTTTCTTTGCCTGAAGTATATTAGGTTTTTCTGACAATTGATTCACAGTCATCATTAGATTATTAATTCCAGATATTTATTGAATTCATATTCCACCATCCACTGCGGCGGGATTCAGATCTGGGTCCCCAGAACATTAACTGGATCTCTGGATTAACAGTACAGCGATAATACCACTAGGCCATCACCTGCACATGCTCTTCAAGTGTAGCTAAAATCTAGAAGTGATTTGCACTAAACCAAAGCACAATTTTAGAAGGTTACTTTCAAACAGATAGAGTACAAATGATAATCTCAGCTTTAGTACATAAGGCACAGCTCTGGAATGTGATGGAATAATCTAAGCACCATCCTGGATAAAGCAGCCCGCTTGATTGGCAGGCCAATCACCAGCTTCATCATTCACTCCCTCCATCACCAACAGGCAGTGGCAGTAATGAGCCTGATCTACAAGGTGAAGTGCAGCTAGTCATCAAGGCTCCTTTGACGACACTTTTCAAAACTGTAATAGAAAAACAAAGTCAACAGATGCAAAAGGAACAGCATCAATGGAAGTTTCCTTCCAAGCCATCCTGATTTGGAACTATATCATTGTTCCTTAGCTGTCTATGGGTCAAAGTCCTGAAAGTCTCTTTCTAAATTTGTGTGCAGTTTGCGTGCCCCTGCCACATGGACAGTTACAATTCAAGAAGCTGGCCCACTGTCATATCCACTGTCCCTGAAGCTACTTGCTCATCATCACTAAGCCAGGCTCTTCAACTCCTTATGTACTGTAACATTACTCTAGTTACATTATTACATAATAGGTGATCAAATAAAGTGTCCAAAACTTCTCTCTTTACATACTGAGACTTGACTGGTCTGGATTTTGATATGCCGGTGTTGGACTGGGGTGTACAAAGTTAAAAATTGCACTACACCAGGTTATAGTCCAACAGGTTTAATTGGAAGCACTAGCTTTCGAAGCAACGCTCCTTCATCAGGTGGTAGTCGAGGGCTCAAACCTAACACAGAATTTATAGCAAAAATTTACAGTGTAATGGAACTGAAACTTTACATTGAAAAATTGATTGTCTGTTAAGCCTTTCATCTGTTAGAATACCGTGATAGTTTCACTTCTTCCACTTCTATGATGAGGAACTGAGGGAGAGTGAGGAGCTGAGTGCGAGCAGGGAGAGTGAGGAGCTGAGTGGAAGCGGTGAGAGTGAGGAGCTG
>NC_057718.1:46188963-46195328 GCF_004010195.1 Chiloscyllium plagiosum
TGGGGGAGCTGGGACTATTACAAATTGGATGGTCTATACCTGGGCCAGACTGGAACCAATATCCTTGGGGAGGGTTTAAACTAATGTGGCAGGGGGATGGGAACCAAATAAGGAGGTTAGTGGACAGTAAGGAGGTAGTAACTAAAGCCTGTAAAGAACTAGATAATGAAGTCAGTGTGATTAAGGGAAAGAGTAGGCAGGGAACAGATGATGAACGCAAAGGGAGTGGTGGTCTGAGGTGCATTTGTTTTCATGCAAAAAGTGTAGTAGGTAAGGGAGATGAACTTAGGGCTTGGATTAGTACCTGGGAGTATGATGTTATTGCTATTAATGAAACTTGGTTGAGGGAAGGGCATAATTGACAACTAAATATCCCAGGATATAAATGTTTCAGACAGGATAGAGAGGGAGGTAAAAGGGTTGGAGGAGTTGCATTATTGGTCAGAAAGGATATCACAGCTGAAGTGTTGGAGGAGTTCAGTGGTGAGGTAGTATGGGCAGAGCTCAGAAATGAGAAGGGTGCGGTAACAATGTTGGGGCTGTACTACAGGCCTCCCAACAGCGAGCATGAGATAGAGGTACAAATATGTAAATAGACTATGGAAAGATGTAGGAGCAAAAGGGTGGTGGTGATAGGAGATTTTAATTGTCCCAGCATTGACTGGGATTCACAGTGTTAGAGGTCTAAATGGAGCAGAATTTGTAAGGAGCAGCCAGGAGGGTTTTCTAGAGCAGTGTGTAAATAGCCCAATTCGGGAAGGGGCCATACTGCACCTGGTGTTGGGGAATGAGCCCGGCCAAGTTTCAGTGGGGGATTACTTTGGGAATAGTGATCACAATTCCATAAGTTTTAGAATACTCATGGGCAAAGACGAGAGTGGTCCTAAAGGAAAAGTGCTAAACTGGGGGAAGGCCAACTATACCAAAGTTCAGCAGGAGCTGGGGAATGTAGATTGGGAGCAGCTGTTTGAAGGGAAATCCACATTTGATATGTGGAAGGCTTTTAAAAGAGGTGATTAGAGTGAGGGAGAGATATGTTCCTGTGAAAATGAGGGATAGAAATGGCAAGATTAGGGAACCATGGAGACAATTGAAATTGTGAGACTAGCTAAAAGGAAAAAGGAAACATTCCTAAGGTCTAGGTGACTGAAGACAGACGAAGCTTTGGAAGAATATCAGGAATGTAGGATCGATCTGAAACGAGGAATTACAAGAGCTAAAAGGGATCATGAGATATCTTTAGCATACAGGGTTAAGAAAAAACCCAAAGCCTTTTATTCATATATAAGGAGCAAGAGGGTAACTAGGGAAAAGGTTGGCCACTCAAGGACAAAGGAGGAAAGTTATATGTGGAGTCAGAGAAAATGGGTGAGATTCTTAATGAGTACTTTACATCAGTATTCATCGAGGAGAGGGACATGATGGATGTTGAGGTTAGGGATAGATGTTTGATTACTGTAGGGCAAGTCGGCATAAGGAGGAAGGAAGTGTTAGGTATTCTCAAAGGCATTAAGGTGGACAAGTCTCCAGGTCCGGGTGAGATCTATACCAGGTTAATGAGGGAAGCAGGAGAGGAAATAGCTGGGGCCTTAACGCACATCTTTGCAGCATCCTTGAACACAGGTGAGGTCCCAGAGGACTGAAGAATTGCTAATGTTTAAGAAGGATAGCAGGGATACTCCAGGTAATTATAGACAGGTGAGCCTGATGTCAGTGGTAGGGAAACTGCTGAGAGAAGATACTGAGGGATAGGATTTATTCCCATTTGGAAGAAAATTGGCTTGTCAGTGATAGGCAACATGGTTTTGGGCAGGGAAGGTCATGTCTTACCAACTTATTAACATTCTTCGAGGGAGTGACAAAATTGATTGATGTGGGAAGGGCTGTAGATGTCATATACATGGACTTCAGTAAGGCGTTTGATAAGGTTCCCCATGGTAGGCCGATGGAGAAAGTGAAGTCGGATGGGTCCAGGGTGTACTAGCTAGATGGATAAAGAACTGGCTGGGCAGCAGGAGACAGAGAGTAGTAGTGCAACGGAGTTTTGTAAAATGGAGAACTGTGATTAGTGATGTCCACAGGTTTTTCATGCTGCGACTACTGTTGTTTGTGATTTACATAAATGATTTGAAGGAAGGTATAGCAAGTTTGCAGATGACACTAAGATTGGTGGACTAGCAGATAGTGAAGGGAGCTGCCAGAGAATACTGAAGAATATAGATAGATTGGAGAGTTGGGTAGAGAAATGGTAGATGGAGTTCAATCCAGGCAAATGTGAGGGGATGCATTTTAGAAGATCCAATTCAAGAGCGAACTATACAGTAAATGGAAAAGTCCTGGGGAAAATCGATGCACAGAGAGGTCTGGGTGTTTGGGATTACTGTTTCCTGAAGGTGGCAACGCAAGTCAAAGGGTGGTCAAGAAGGCATACGGTATACTTTCCTTCATCAGACGGGGTATTAAGTACTGGGCAGGTCATGTTACAGTTGTATAGGACTTTGGTTCAGCAACATTTGGAATACTGTGTACAGTTTTGGTCGCCACATTACCAAAAGGGTGTCGATGCTTTGGAGATGAGGTTCACCAGGATGTTTCCTGGTATGCAGGGTACTAGCTATGAGGTTGAGGGGGGACCTGATTGAGGTCTACAAAATCATGAGAGTTATAGACAGGATGGATAGCAAGAAGCCTTTTCCCAAAGTGGGGGACTCAATTACTAAGGGTCATGAATTCAAAGTGAGAGGGGAAGAGTTAGGGGAGATATGTGTGGAAAGTCCTACATGCAGAGGGTAATAGGTGCTTGGAATGTGTTGCTAGTGGAGGTGGTAGAGGTGGGCATGATTGCATCATTTAAGATGTATCTAGACAGATACATGAATAGGCAGGAAGCAGAGGGATACAGACCCTTAGAAAATAGGTGACATGTTAGATAGAGGATCTGGATCAGCGCAGGTTTGGAGGGCTGAAGAGCCTGTTTCTATGGTGTAATTTTCTTTGTTCTTTGACTGCATTTGTATTTCCTCCTTTTTATGTTGTTCTTTAACCATTGCCCTTTAGGCAATCACAGGCCTCATGTCAATATCTCAGCACTACTCTCCAAGAACACTGGATCAATAACAATAGCACATCTCTCTTGAAATGCAACATCATGGCACATCAGGTGTGACAAAACAGTTCAATAAAGTATAATAGAAAACTTTAAAGGGAGTCCATGTGTATTTTTTATATTCATTAACATTGATGTATATGCTATGTTGTAAAATATTGAAGGGATAATTTATTTCAGCTGTAAAATTGCATACTCTGATATGAATTTCTCCCATGTCAGTAAGGCAATTGTTTATGTCCAGAGGAATATTTCCACTAGTAATGATTCCCATCAATTTCAATGCTGAATGTGAAGCTATTTCCAATGGCACACAATGACCCCAGTTTTGTGTTGGTCAGAAGTCGTTTCTGATTGGAATTGCCTTCGGAATCCCTGACAAAGCAAATTCTGGGTGAAATGCCTGAGAAATTGAAGATTGCAATGGGCAATGCTCCTATATCTAGAAACCTCTGAAAGTTTCCATTGAACTCAGAGAATTCTGCTACAGCTAATAAATGGTTATCTAAGAAAAGTTAAATAATTAAAAAGGTGTCTAACTCCTGGCTAACAAATGGACTGAACTACTAACTTATCCCATGTGCCCCTAGCTACACCTATCTTAATCCCTTACACCCTCCTATCACTGAACCTAACAACCCCACTCTTCCCCATGAGCTAGCACACCCCATCAACAGACCCAACACCCTCCCTCTCTCTCAGATACAGACCAACCCCTCCACAACCTCAGGCATCATCTTCCAAGCCCATCACCATACCTGACAGTAACCCCTGCTGTACCCGCTACACTTTCACCACCTCAACCCCACCAATTACCAGACCTGAGACCCATCCTCCCTCGCTGCGAGACTCCACAATAAAAACAACTCATCTCTGTGGGATCCGCCAGTCCTACCTGCCCCCAATGGACCCAACAC
This sequence comes from Chiloscyllium plagiosum, assembly GCF_004010195.1. Taxonomy (NCBI): domain Eukaryota; kingdom Metazoa; phylum Chordata; class Chondrichthyes; order Orectolobiformes; family Hemiscylliidae; genus Chiloscyllium; species Chiloscyllium plagiosum. Next base: position 46,192,987 of record NC_057718.1, read on the forward strand.
TCCATCACTTACCTGACGCCCTCCCCACATGTGCTCTGGCACCCTACATACCTGGTGCTCTGCGCTGCCAGCACCCTAACCTCACATTTTCTTTCAGCTCCGGACCTTTCACAGAAGCAATCAGAGTGGCTGTTTGTAACGCTGGGCAGTTAAATCACAGAAAGCAGCAATTATTGCCATGAAAAAAAGGGGGCAGAGTTTGACTCCTCCTGGCTGTCCCAGTATTATGAGGGTGCAGATTTTAAAGTACATTCTGTATTTCTGAAGGAGCCCTGATCAGATTCTCCTGTCAGAAATGTGGAACTCTTTCTTCAGGTAAAATTGTGGCACGAGTGTGGCAATCTGACTGTGATTGCCTCAGTTCAAAAAACCCAGTCCAAAGTTATAAACAGCAGAATAAGTTAGAACAGAACAAGTAGAACAATAATAATCTCGCACAGAAAGTATGAAAGGATCTGACCGGATCTCATGAAAAACAATATTCATTGTTTTCCCCAGTCATTTTACCTTTTATGAAACATTGTGTTTACCTATAAGAAACATATAAGAACAGGAACATGTAAGAATTTATCTAAATGTCTATAAACATAGAAAGAGCGTACCTTATATCAAATAAATTATTGACGTTTTTAAATATTGCATCATTCCTTTACGTATCAAATCTGTTATAATCCTGTTGAGTAAATAAAATAACATAAGATGCCATTATTATTGTATCTATTTTATAAAAATTGCAACATAGTTATGGGTTGAGCTCAGTAGTTCACAGCACTTTTTTATCCTGAAGATAAGGTTTGGAAGACGCGGAATTAAAAAGTAAACCTTACTTAACAATTCCACAAAATAACATTGGTAAGTTCTAAACTGACTTATTTGGTTTAACTCTTAAGATTGATTTGTTATTTACTCAACCACCACACTACTGAAGAATAGTTGATAAAATATATCAGTACCTAAAGAACAGTGAGAATATGTAACTTGTAATCACAGGGTGTGATTGTATTAAATAGTATAGATACCTCTAGATGGTAAATTGGCAAGGGAGGGGGGAATACTATGGTTACAACTGAGTTAAGTCTGGAAGAATATGCTGTAAACATTGGCATGGACTGGATGGGCTGAACAACCCGTTTCTTTATCATATAGCTTATGTAATCGTTTGCAATGTTATAATATAATAAGAACATAAGAATATGAGCAGGCCATCTAGCCCTTTGAGCTCGCTCTGCCATTCTATAAGATCATGGCTGATCTTTTTGTGGCCTCAGCTCCACTTACCCACCCTCTTACCTTAACCCTTAATTCCTTTACTATTCAAAAAATGATCTTTCTTAGCTTTAAAAGCATTCAATGAAGAAGATTTAACTATTTCACTGGGCAGGGAATTTAACAGATTCACAACCCTCTGGGTGAAGAAGTTCCTTCTCAATTCAGTCCTAAATCTGCTCCCCCTAATTTTGAAGCTATGCCCTCTTAGTTTGACCTGCAAGTCAAAACATCCTCTCTACTTTCATCCTTTCTAATCTCTTCATAATTTTATGTGTTTTTATAAGATTCCCTCTCATTCTTCTAAATTGCAATGAATATAATCCCAGTCTACTCATTCTCTTCTCATAAGCAAGTCCCCTCAATTTTAGAATCAACCTAGTGAACCTTCTCTGTACCTCCTCCAGTGCCAGTACAAGCTTTCTCAAGTAAGGAGACCAAAACTGCACACAGTACTCCAGGTGTAGCCTCACCAACAACCTATACAGCTGCAACATAACTCCCCTGCTTTTAAACACAATCCCTTTAGCAATGAAGGACAAAGTTCCAATTACCTTCTTAATTACCTGCTGCACCTGCAAACCAACCTCTGTGATTCAAGCACAGGACACCCAGGTCCTTCTACACATTTTATTACTTGAATTTTTTACCATTCAAGTAATAATCCTTTTTACTGTTATTCTTACCAAAATGGATGACTTCATATTTATTGACATTGTACTCAATAGACAATAGACAATAGACAATAAGTGCAGGAGTAGGCCATTCAGCCCTTCGAGCCTGCACCACCATTCAATATAATCATGGCTGATCATTCCTAATCAGTATCCTGTTCCTGCCTTATCTCCATAACCCTTGATTCCACTATCTTTGAGAGCTCTATCCAACTCCCCATTCAATATAATCATGGCTGATCATTCCTAATCAGTATCCTGTTCCTGCCTTATCTCCATAACCCTTGATTCCACTATCTTTGAGAGCTCTATCCAACTCCTTCTTAAATGAATCCAGAGAGTGGGCCTCCACTGCCCCCTGTGGCAGAGCATTCCACACAGCCACCACTCACTGGGTGAAGA
>NC_057718.1:46196599-46220316 GCF_004010195.1 Chiloscyllium plagiosum
TCAGTATCCTGGGATGCAGACCATCAGGCCCCGGGGGCTTATCAACCTTCAGACCTAACAGTCTCGCTAACACCAAATCCTGGCAAATATAAATTCCCTTATGTTCAGGTCCTTCAGCCACTGTTACCTCAGGGAGATTGCTTGTGTCTTCCCCAGTGAACACAGATCTGAAGTACCCATTTAATTCCTCTGCCATTTCTTTGTTCCTAGTAATATATTCCCCTGTTTCTGTCTTCAAGGGCCCAATTTTTGTCCTAACCATTTTTTTGCCTTGCACATACCTAAAAAAGCTTTTACTATCCTCCTTAACATTCTTGGCCAGTTTACCTTCGTACCTCATTTTTCCTCTGCATATTTCCTTCTTAGTAATCCTCTGTTGCTCTTTACAACATCTGTTACTCCATCTGCCAGACTTCTTCCCACTCAGTTAAACTGTCTATGTTAAATTAGATTACCTACAGTGTGAAAACAGGCCGTTTGGCCAATCAGTCCACACCGACCATCAGAAGAGTAACCCACCCAGACCCATTGCCCTCTGACTAATGCACCTAACACTATGGGCAATTTAGCATCGCCAATTCACCTGACCTGCACATCTTTGGACTGTGGAAGGAAACCGGAGCACCCGGAGGAAACCCACGCAGACACAGGGAGAATGTGCAAACTCCACACAGACAGTTGCCCAAGGTTGGGATAAAACCTAGGACCCTGGTGCTCTGAGGCAGCAGTGCTAACGACTAAGCCACTGTTCCTTTGCAAACCTTCACAGTCCTCTGCAAACTTGGCTCTATCACTCATCATAGTGCGATCTGCAAACTTTGACACACTACACATGGTCCCCAACTCCAAATCATCTATGTAAATTGTGAATAATTGTGGTCCCAACACTAATTCCTGAGGCACACTACTGTCACTGATCTCCAACCAGGAAAGCACTCATTTATCCCCACACTTTGCTTCCTTTTAGTTAACCAATCCTCTAGCCATGCTAATACATTGCCTGTAATGCCTTGCATCTTTATCTTGTGCAGCAGCCTTTTGTGCTGCACTCTGTCGAATGCCTTGTGGAAACCTAGATACACCACATCTACTGGGTCCCCTTTGTCCACCATGCTCATAATGTCTTCATAGAATTCTAGTAAATTAATTAAGGATGATCTGCCCTTCATGAGCCCATGCTTCATCTGCCTTGTGGAAACCTAGATACACCACATCTACTGGGTCCCCTTTGTCCACATGCTCATAATGTCTTCATAGAATTCTAATAAATTAATTAAGGATGATCTGCCCTTCATGAGCCCATGCTTCATCTGTCCAATAAGACAATTTCTATCCAGATATCTTGTTATTTCTTCCTTGAAAATAGGTTCAAGCATTTTTCCCACTGCAGAAGTTAAGCTAACTGGCCTATAATTCCCCATTTTTTGGCTACCTCCTTTTTTAATGTAAAAATGGAAAATGTTTGAAATTCACAGTGGGCCATTCAGCATTTGTAAAGAGAAGATTGGTATGCACCAGGTTCTAATGAAAGCTACACATTGGGAATATCTGCCTTTTGTCTTTACATTGGATTCCCAAACCAGCAAAACCAGCTGACTGAAATCTGTACTCCAGTTTCAAGTGCTAATTTGCAGTCCATCCTTTCAACATATTACAACCTAAAAGGAATGCTATAAACCCCTAATTAATGTGTTAAAGGGAATGATGTTTATGATAAAATTTTCAAATGACAAAAGCCACTCACAGTCTCTCATGTTCTTCTTAGGCAATCCCACAAAGTTTCTTCCTCTCTAGTTCAATGTGTTCTAAGAAGGTTAAGAGGTCCACTGTGTAGCCAGCAGACACTACCATATGCAGGGCAGATGAAACTTGAAGCATTGGGTCAGTGAGCTGCATAGTGATTTATGAACTCCCGCTGGTGCCTTGACTATGCCTCTGTCTGTTCCTGACAGTCTCTTGATGTGTTTGATGCCTTCCCAAATGAACCCTCTTTATCTTGGTTGATCAGAAGGCAGGTTTCCTGTGAGGTAAGATGATTGACATCTTCAGGGATGCTTTTAAGAACATCACAATTGTGCTCCCATAAATTTCCTGCATGTCACTTGCGCTGGCCAAGTTCTGAGTAGAGCAGTTGCTTCAGTAGTCTGGTGTTGGACATGCTATCGATGAGCGCTGAAGCAAAGAGGTTCCTACCTTAATCCTGGGTGAATTGGGTTTGAAAAGGAAACTGCTTTTGGATCGCTTGTCTTTCCAAGTGGCTTGAGACAGGAAGCTGCTGTTTGAACACCTGGATTTGAAAATGCTGGCAGTAGTTCTTCAGGGCTTTGAGCTACACATTATATGCACATATGACATAGCTTCCAGAGAACAAGAACCAGGCTTTAAGATAAAACAAATTTAAGGAACATGTTGCTATACAAACCGTACTCTCACAGTACATTACCTCTACAGTTTCATAAGTAGTAGAGTGGAACCATGGACGCAGATAGTAAGAATAATGAAGTTTGTGCAGCTACACAAAAGGTACAAGTGTGAGGTCCATAATAATAGGAGAATGATAGTAATGGGAGCTCCTCAAAGTCGGGGCCTCAGATACAAAATAATACATTTCAACCCATTTGTCCTGCACCTTTAATGACCTGTGTATTTGCACATCAGGTTCACTTTGATACTTGCAGTGTCAAGTGTTCTGTGGTTCATTCTGTGGGTCTACTGATTGATTTACTTTATGCTCACTGTTCTTGATTGGGCGTGGGGTCAGGGAAAAGTAATCAAACTGTAGAAGCCAGAGTTCAAGAATGGAGTAAACATTTGAAAGCACTATGAATAAATCCTGTTAGAAACTTGTTTTATCTCTGCATAGACCTGAAATAAACAATTTACAATGGTTCTCTCTTTGAAGTGCTACCATTTATTATCTATGCTCCTTCACCATTATTTGTGAAATGTATTACTTCACCTTTAGTTGCTTTTGCTACTGTTTTTGTAACAGTCAATCCATAACCCGCCATAGACTTCCACATCTCTTGCCAGAGTTCGTTACACTCACAAATTGATTTCACCAGCAGATTTCAATGTTGCCACTGTAGTTCCTAAATTCAGATTAAATGTATATGCAGCTAATTAGAACAACCCTTGTTCTGTATCACTAACCACAGCTTTACATTTCTTTTAAAACTTCTCTGTTTTCTATCTTTCAACCATTTCTCCATCTTTCTAATTACATTCCTCTTAAATCCATTATTTCTGTTATCTTTGTATGTGTTTCTAATATGGATGTTTTAAAAGTGTACATAAACTTAACAATCTGCATTCCTTCATCCATTCTTACTGTTATTCTTAAAGGAAGTTATAAGCTGTAGAAAGGAGTGACATGCCGCTTAGAAATGCGTGCAGTCTGGCTCTGATTAGCCTAAATGAAATGTATAAAATCAATATCACTTAAGCTTATAAGAACTCATAAGAACATATTGTAAACATTAATCTTTTAAAATCATAAATATATAAATCTGTTTACTTATACATTTTCCATACATACAAGAAACCACATAGTGCTTTCAACTGTTCAATATCCTATTAATGCCCCATTTGTGTAAACATGAATTAGATATTTGAAAATAATGCTGTGCATCATTCAAATGTGTGCACGAGACATTATAGACTATTGTGCCAAATCATTTACAGTTTTGACTAGGAACTGGCACTTTTTCTGGAAACCTTGACATAATTTCGAGAGATAAAACAGGTGATGTTGACTGAACTGCAAATGACATATCTCTCTTGATTTACATTTCCAATAGTCAGTAAAAATGAAAATTGAAAGAGACATATAACAGCAAGTTAAATCAATATCAAGCACTTCATAAAGCAACCAAAAGTCAAAATTACACTAATATTGTATAAGAGCATTTATTACTAATGCCAAATTTGCAGACTTTAAATATAATAATGTCTTCTACTGCTCTTTTTTTTTGGATTTTTCACAGTTGTTAAAATAATATCAGCAAGTTTTAAGGACCATGTCTTTATTGCTTTTGTGTCTTTTAAAACTGTGGACTGCAAGGGAAATAACTGTTTTTAAAATCAGCGTTTTACCAGGATGGCTGCATAATTTCACAGCAAGGAATTTGAATGCCATTTTGTGTCTATGCGTTCTTGTAATGTGCAGATGATCATGGCAGAGGAGTTGTTGACAAGGGAAGCTGACGTGTTTGCAAGTAATTGAGCAGCTTGGAACTGGAAACAAGTTACAGAGACAGAGAGAGATAGAAAAGAAGTATGCAAATCTTCTTCCATCTTGAAGTTGTTTGTTCTTTGCAGCCAGAAACTCAGTTCAAACCTGAAGAAAAGCTGTTAGTTATCCTGCAAAGTTTGCTGTAGGCCATAACTTTTGCACTGAGAAATCAGTTATTTTTGAAGTGTTTCAATTACTCTACTTCTTACAAACCAGTGGAAGAATCCAGAGGAAGACAGCTGAACATCAAGAGGTCTGGTCAATCAAAGAAGGGCTATCTCAACATTGGTGTTTGTATGTGTGTGTATGTAAAGGGGAGTTTATAAGAGGGTTAGAATTTTAGCTAGTAGTATTATACGCCAATGATTTACATCTGTGTACCTGTAGCTATAGTCTAAATACATGTAATAACAATTATTTCTTGGTTAATGCAGCAACCTTTTCTTTTTTTCTAGCAATCTGGTTCTGAAAGTCAGGTAAATCAAGATTCTGTACTTATTGTAAAAAAAAACTTGTAACATTTGGTATGTTGTAGTGAATAGCAGGGCTTCGTTTATGGCATGTTACCCCATGGGGTCATATCAAAGTTTGGGGCTCTTATCCAGGACTGGATTGGATTGAAAACAAAGGCAATGAAGAGTTGGGGTTAATCTTTGCAAATAATACAGGTGAAGGAACTCATCTGTTTCTGTACTGCACTGAACAGGGCATTATAAAAGGTTTCTGCAAGTGACAGAGTTGTCGCTGGCAGCCATAAAGGTAATGTCAAAACCAAGGTTGATTGACTTGCTGGGTAAACTGGAGGTTGCATTGACAAACCAAGATAACAATACCGAAGACTTTGGGGAGTGAAATGTCAGAATAAGGTCAAATTCAGTTACAGTTAAAGTCGCTTGAGCACAAGAAGGGAATGAAGGAAAGAAAGGTGGCAAATGAAATCAAAATGAATGAGAATAAGAAAACTAGAATTAGTATTGCAAAAAAAAAGAGTGAGGGAACATGAATAAAACTTAAAATGATGCAGTTGAAACAAGAGATGTCAGATCTGATGCGGGCTCTAGTTGGGGGAAGATTTTGAGTCATAATTTGAAATCCAATAAGAAAGGTAAAATTTTGCATAAATCTGACCAAAATTTGAGGGAAAGAATATGAAGGCATTCTTCAAGTCATTTGAGAAAAGGCTAGGCAAATAAGATGGGTCAAAGAGGACTGGCTTTGCTTATGCAGAGTAAGTTGACAGGTAGCACACAAGAAATTTATACATCGCTGTCAGAGGAAGTTTCTTGAGATTGTGGCACAATGAAGAAGATGAAATTGATTGCATAAAAGTTAGTGCATGAGGCATTTCAGCAAAACCTCTACAATTTAAGGAAGCAGTTTGTGCAAACCCATATTGAATTGAAAAGAGTGAAACAATGCAATTTTGACATGGATAAGAGCATTAGAAGTCAAATCATGTTTGAAGCTCTCAGAGAGCTCTCAGAGGAATATAAGAACTCATTACCTTTCATAATAAGAACCCATATTGAAGACCAAAGAGCTGCAATTGTTACTGAGGCAACAATAATGTCTGATAACAACAATGATTATGAGATCATGCATAAAACTAAACATTTTTTCTACCACTCTTATAAGTTCAAAAGGGATAGAAAATGGGAGAGTAATAAATAGACAAGGTAATGAATGAATAGTTTGGGAATGCCCTTGGTCCGCTCCATAGATTGGAAAGGAAAGTACTGAGGGTGGAGATGAAAATCAGAAGCCAAGGTGTTTCCATTGTCACAAGGTGGCACACATTTCCTCAAAATGCTGGAAGTTATTTGGAAACACATAGGACTCTTTGGCATTTGCGAGGAGGGGTCTAAAAAGGAAACTCTGATTAATAGGTCACAGATCAGATGGCAATTTTAACTACAACTGAGAGATTGGAGTTAAATACTACTATGAGAGCAAAAGACATATATAGGGTGGATGAGAGGTTATGAAGCATTTTATCTGAAGGGAACAACTTTTCTAAGAGATGCAGGGGGCTACTCAAACTCCTTGGCTGCAGAAGCATTTATTTTTTCCATCCAGAGTGTTCTATGAAAGCTGAGGTGTTGATCAATGGAATAGATGGAGAGTATATCCAAGTTCCATTTTAGAAAATCCAATTGGAATGTGACTTTTGATCTTGATTAACGATAGTCAAGGTGGATCAAACATTTACTGCAGTTGGAGTTGATTTATCTCTGGGGAATGATTTGGCAGGTGTGAAAAACATAGCTTCACCTAAAATCAGAGAGTCCAGTTGAGCCTAAATGGATGGAACACTTACAGGAACAGATTTTAGATATCTTTCCAGCATGTGTGGTGACCAGAGTAATGGCTTAAAAACATTAGAGGTCACAAGCAGAAACTCTTTTTAAGAATGAGGATAGTTCAAAAGAGGTGTTTTACATGTCTTTGTTAACTGAGACTGGGGAAGAAGATTGAGAGTTAAGTAAGTTAGTACAGACAGCTCTCAGTGAAGATTAAGCTGAAAGCATAACAGAGTGTTATTATACAGAAAACAGCTTTGATGAAGAAGTAGAGATATCCTTGTAGACCTGCAGGCAAAGAATAGATTGTTTAGTATCAGATAATGGCACCAGATATTGTAACATAACATTCCTGTGGAGAGACATATAGGAAGATAAAAAATGCAGGCATCAATATGCAGGCATTTTAGATGGCCAAGGCTTCATTCAGATGTAATACAGTTCTGTAGAATTTGTCATGAATGTAGGTGGTTGGAAAATCTCATCATTTAATCAGACCAATGCCTTTTAAAACAATATCAGTTTTTGAAGAATCATTTGGCTGAGTGTTAGCGGACTGTATGAGACCATTACCAAAAATAAAAGTTGAACATTGGTATATCCTTACAAAAATGAATATGTCAAATTGACATCAGGGATAAAGAGTCATCCACTTTTGTTACATCAAATGTTATATCAATGTCAACTGGTGCTATTTAGGTTAAAGAATGCCCCAGAGGCATATGAATCAAGTCATAGCTGCAGTTCATGATTGTGTAGTCCATTTAGAAAATGTTGGAGCAAACAGTAGAACTTGAGAATAGCATGTACGACAGGTTAAAGACCTGTTTATGTAATTACTTTTGGCTTGTTTACTGATAAACTTAGCCAAAAAATCAATTTAAAAAGCAAGAGTGATTAACTTTAGATATGTTGTGGGAATAAGTTAAAATTTAAGAAATTATAGGCCTATGTAAGTTTGTGTAAGGGGTTGGGGGGGAGAAGAATGAATGGATATAAGTCTTGTTTTATTATTGTATGTTGCATGTTTGCAATGTAACAAGTTTTTGAAATGGTGTTTAGTTTTTCTCAGGGACAGAAGCATGTAAGAACTAGGACCTCTCAAAGATCAGCAAGGTAGCCTATGTGTGGAACTGCAGGTGATGGGGGAGATACTGAATGAGTATTTTGCATCAGTGTTTACTGCGGAGAAGGCTATGGAAGATACAGAATGTAGAGAAATAGATGATAACTTATTGAAAAATGGAGGAAGTGCTGACTGTCTTAAAACGTGTAAAGGTAGATAAAACCCCAGGATCTGATCAGGTATACCCCAGAACACTGTGGGAAGCTAGGAAAGCGATTGCTGGGCCCCTTGCTGAGGTATTTGGATCATTGATAGTCATAGGCGAGATGCCAGAAGACTGGAGTTTGGCAAATGTGGTGCCACTATTTAAGAAAGGTGGTAAGGAAAAGCAAGGGAACTATAGACCAGTGAGCCTGACATCGTGGTGGGAAGTTGTTTGAGGGAATTTTAAGGGACCAGGATTTACATATATTTGGAAAGGCAAGAATTGATTACGGATAGTCAACATGGTTTTGTGTATGGGAAATCATGCCTTGATTGAGTTATTTGAAGAAGTAACAAGGAGGGTTAAGGAGGGCAGAATGGTGGACATCATCTATATGGACTTTAGTAAGGTGTTCGACAAGGTTCCTCATTATAGACTGGCTAGCAAGGTTAGATCTCATGGAATACAGGGAGAACTAGCCATTTGGATACAGAACTGGCTCGAAGATAGAAGTCAGAGGATGGTGGTGGAGTGTTGCTTTTCAGACTGGAGGCCTGTGACCAGTTGTGTGCCACAAGGATCAGTGCTGGGTCCACTGCTTTTCATCATTTATATAAATGATTTGGATGTGAACATAGGAGGTATAGTTAGTAAGTTTGGAGGTATTGTGGACAGCGAATAAGGTTAGCTCAGAGTACAAAGGGATCTTGATCAGAGGGGCCACTGGGCCAAGGAAGGCAAGTGGAGCATAATTTAGATAAATGCATTTTGGAAAGGCAAATCAGGGCAGAACTTATACACTTATGGTAAGGTCCTGGGGAGTGTTGCTGAACAAAGAGACCTTGGACGACAGGTACCATAGAGTCACAGTTAGATAGGATAGTGAAGAAGGTGTTTGGTCAGTCCATTGATTATAGGAGTTGGAAGGACATGTTGCAGCTGTATAGTACATTGGTTAGGCCACTTTTGGAATACTGTGTGCAATTCCAGTCTCCCTCCTATATGGATGTTGTGAAACTTGAAAGGGTTCAGAAAAGATTTACAAGGATGTTGCCAGGGGTGGAGGATGTGAGCTATAAGGAGAGGCTAAATAGGCTGGGGCTGTTGTACCTGAAGCGTTGGAAGCTGAGGGGTGACCTTGTAGAGTTTTATAAAATCATGAGGGGCGTGGAAATGGTAAATAGACAAGGTCTTTTCCCTGGGGTGGGAGAACTAGAGGGCATAGGTTTAAGATGAGAGGGGTAAGATATAAAAGGGAGCTAAGGGGCAACCTTTCACGCAAAGGGTGGTGCATGCACAGAATGAGCTGCCAGAAGAAGTGGTGGAGGCTGGTACAATTACAACATTTAAAAGACATCTGGATGGGTATATGAATAGAAAGGGTTTAGAGGGATATGGGCCAAGGGCTGTAAAGTGGGACTAGATTAATGTAGGATATCTGGTTGGCATGGAAGAGTTGACCGAAGGATCTATTTTCATGCTGTACATCTCTATGACTCTAACTGTTTCTTTTTATTTTTTTGAATTCATTCATGGGATGAGGGCATCACTGGCAAGGCCAGGATTTATTGCCCATCCCTAACTGCCATGAGGCAAGTTAAGGGTTTACCACATTGCTGTGGATCTGGAGTCACATGTAGGCCAGACTAGATAAGGATGGCAGTTTCCTTCCCTAAAAGATATTAGTGAACCAGCTGGGTTTCCCTGATCATTGGCAATAGATTTATGATCATCATTAGACTGTTAATTCCATATTTTCATTGAATTCAAATTTTAGCACCAGCCATAGTGGGATTTGAACCCAGGTCCCCAGAATACTTTTGTGTCTTTAAAACTATGAACTGCACGGAGGAAGAGGATTTATCAGAATCGCTGCATAAGTTCACAGCAAAGAATTTAATACTTATTGTGAACTATGTTTTTTGTGGCTGTGGTTTGCTGAAATGTACAGATGATCAGGAACAAAGGAGTTGTTTCCAAATGAAGCTGATTGGTTCACAGATAACTGAGCACACTAGAAATAGAAACAAGTTACACAGGCACAGAGATGGTGAAAGAAAGAGAGAGTAAAGAAGTGTGTAAATCTTCTAGCCAAAAAACATTTCCCTGCAGTCAGAAACTCAGTTTAAACCCGAAGAAAACTAGCTGCCTTCCTATAGAAGTTGCTGTAAGCTGTGACTTATGAATTGATGAACCAGAGCTATTTTCCAAGTAAATCAGTTACTTTGTATTACTTACAAACCAATGGAAGCATCCAGAGAAAGACAACTGAACAACAAATGGTCTGCCCAATTAAAGAAGCATCATTTGTACATTGGCACTGGGAACTGGAACTGACTTTCCAGTTTTACTACCTCTGCCAATAATCGATTTTCCGTATATATGTATGTGTGTGTGTGTGTATGTGCTGCTCATGTGCATGTGTGTATGTTTGTGTGCCTAAATGCAAATGTGTTTGCAAGTTTGTGTATATACGCATGCGGGTGTCTGTCTATGGGTGCATGTGGGCATGTGTGTGTGTGAGCAGGAGTTTATAAGGGGCTCAGAGTTTTAGTTAGTTGCGTTACATGCCAATGCTTTATATCTGTTTTCCTGTAGCTATATATTTGTAATAAATACTCATTCTTTATCAGTGCAGAAACCAAGTCTATGCTTTCTAACAACCTTGATCTGAAAGTTAACTAAATTGATGTACTGTGCATACCATAAAGAATGCTTTAACGTTTTGGTGTGACTTTGGGAATAGGTTTAGGTTAGCATTATTGAGTAGCAGAGCTCATTTACGATGCACTACCTCAGTGAATTGTAACAATATGCTTTTTTTATCCTTATTGATTGTAGACTTGTTGCTGTTAAAATGCAGCAACTAATCATTTTCCACCAATGCTTGTTATTTTTACAACAAGCTATTAGAGCACGAGAGTTCAGAACAAAAGTGGGCCATTTTACTCTTTGAAGACTGTTCCAAATTCAATAAGGTAATACATCAACTCCACTTGCTTGCCCTATCACTATATTTCTTGAATCCCTGCATGATTAGAAGTCTTTATTAATTTTGACTGTGCACAAGGATAGACCATCCTGTACTAAAGGAGTTCAAAGATTTACAGCCCTTTGATTGAAGAAGTTTCTCCTCACCTCAGCTCTAAATCTCTGACCTTTATCCTGAGGTCGAGAATCCTGGTTTTTGGCTCCATTGCAAGAGACACAAACTTCCAGCTTCCAGCTTGTTAAGTCATCTGAAATGGTTCTGGCATTTCAATAACTTCATCTGTCATAATATTCTGAAATATTTAGGATACTTCACATAATTTTCCTAAGGTCAGTTAAATTGTGAGTAGGACAGATCTGATTAACACGCTGGATTTTGAAAATTCCAAATATTTCATCATTTTCTCTTTCCAAGTCTTATGTCAAGGCAAATGTCAATGCAATTGAATTTTTTTTTAAAATATCTGTTTGAAAGCACCTATTCACTTGAGTAAATATACAAAAGAAAAACATCTTACATACAGATGCATTTTACCCAAACCGATGCACAATGGCTGCACAACAAACCCTTTCTAACAACAGTACATTGTTGTGAATGCACATATTAAATAAATTCATCATTGATGGGAGGAAATAAACTTGCTGAGACAAACAATTCTATCTACAAATATATAAAGCACAATAGGACATTACAAAAACCTTACGATTAATTCAATAAAACCAGATACAAATATTTAAAATTTCAGATAATACAGATTTTTTAAACAGATTCTTAGTAATTATGAACTTATGTATTCTGTCTAACATAGAGAAAGCATATGTATTCATCATACCCAAGTCATCAGATATTTCTGGCAGTCAGTTGTAACAACTTGTATACTCATTGACTGCCAAGGTACTGTCTATAAGGCAATCCCTTTTAAATGTACATTGGCATATTTTCCCATCTAATGGATGTGAGAGTAAAACTTCACATGCAAATCAAATTAAACAATTTTACTTTTAGTTAATTCTATTATTTAATTAATTCTAGGAGTCAATTATTCTTAAGTACAATAGGAATGAAATCTCACGGAGCTCCCAAAATCATCCTGATTCTGATACAACAAAGTTGCACTCTGTCCAGTCAGCCTTATGAATTCCTCCTCACCAACACTTGGGAACATCTGGCGAGATTGGGAGATTTGTCCCACAGACTATTAAAGCAACAGTTTGACATTGTCTTACCTATATAACTATAACTTCCCAGTTTCGATAATGTCCCAGTTTCCTTCATCAGCAAACCCAAACAACATGCAATAGATAGAGCTAAGTGATTCTGCAATCAACAGATCAGCTCCAAACTCTGCAGTCCCACCACATCCAGCCATGAATGATGATGGACAACTAAGTAATGGAGAATGAGACTCCATAACTAACATATCAGCATATCAATGCAAAGGACAAGAGTGAAATATTTACAACAATCTTCAACCAGCGATATCAAATTATTGTTCTGTCTTAGCTTCCTGAGGCCGCCCAGCAGCAATGCCTATCTTTAGTCAATTTGATTCTTTCCATGTAATATCAAAGCAGCACTTGGTGCTGCAAAGTATTTGGACCCTGACAACATTCTCACAATAGTACTGAAGACATGTACTTGATCATTAGTTGTGGTCCTAATCAAGCTATGGCTGTACACCTTTGACACAGACATCTACCAGGAAATATGGAAAATTGACTAGATATGCCCTATGCACAGAAGTGGGCAATTTCAACCCGGTCAAATACAGCTCCACATTCTACCTCAGTAATCATAAAAGTATTTGGAGGAGGTCATCAACAATGCTATGAAGTGGCACTTGCTCAAAAAAAAACTGTCCTTTGATGCTCAGTTTGAGTTCCACCATGGCTACTCAGCTCCTAAGCTCGTAGAGGCTTGGTTTAAACATGGTGAAAGAGCTGAACATTAGAGGTGAGGTGAGAGTAACTGCCTTTGAAATTGAGGCAGCATTTGACTGAATATGGCATCAAGGAAATCTAGCAAAATGGAAGTCAATGGGAATAATGGTGAAAATTCTCTGTTACTTCAGAGTCATATCTAGCACAAAGGAAAATGGCTTTCATTGTTAGGAGGTCAAAGGCCATCACATATTTTGTTGCATTCATAGATTCTCCGTGATAGGGCTTCCACCAATCAGAGTTCATTTGCCAACCAATCAGCATTTTCCTCTCATACAGTATTATTGTTGTTTTCCTTCAACTTTGGTATTTCTTGCAACTTGTCCTGATGACTGCAAGATGAAATGTTTTAACAAAATGTTTCCATAGGATGTTTCCATAGTGATACAGAGGAATCTTGATTATCCAAATACCAATTAGCTGAAAATCAGATCTCGAGGCCCCGATAGAAACAGTACATCAAAGACATGTTTTCAGCAGTGATTCTGTCTTTTGTTTACAGTGATTAAACAGGCACCATCTCCAAATGACTGACCTCCCACCCTCTCTCTCATCCCACACTTTCCCTGAAGTTCTACAGAGGGATGTACCCTAACCCCCCCCACTCCTTCCCCAGATAATCTCTCCAACATTGTCCTGTCAAAATGTTGCAGTAAAAAGTTGTGTGTGTGGCTCTGTGTGTGTGTGTGTGTGTGCGTGCGCGCGCACTATTTGGAGACTCACCCCACAAAGGCAGCAGCAGCAGTCTTGCTGTTGGTGTACAGTCCAGCTGCCCCATACAGGGAGTGGGGGTGGACGGGGTGACGTGTGGCGGTGTTGGATGGGGTTGGGGCGGGGCATGGTGTTGGGGTCGGGATAGTGTTTTGGTCGGGGGTGGTGTTGGATGGGGTGGGGGCAGGGCGTGGTGTTGGGGCGGGGGGTAGTGTTGGAATCGGCTTGCGGTGTTGGGGGCAAGGGCTCACACGCTGTGTGCTGCTGCAGTCTCCTGAACGGGGAGCAGACTTTAAAAACTCCAATCCCCAGAGGAAAAGCATTTAATCCATTAACAGAATAATTGATTATCCAAAATAAATAGTGCCCGCCCATCTCGTTCAGATAATTGAGGTTCCCCTGTATTTGGAACATTTTGGAATTGTTCCAAAGAAGAGTCATTAGACTCAAAATGTTACCTCGTTTGCTTTGTCCCCAGATGCTGACAGACCTGAGTTTTTTCAACACATATAGTTTGAAGTTCAGAGCTCAACATCCTCAGCTCCCAATTTTAACCAATGGTTTCAATTATACTTTCAGGAACAATGAAAATCTGTTTTTCAAGTTTATCATGAATGAATGGTGGAAATGTAAAGAGTGAAGTAGAGAGTCTACAATATTTTTGGGTTCAGGTGGAATTCTTTTTGCAGCAATTTTCATCAAAAGAAATAGAAATAATTGACATTGAATCTATGGGAGGCCAAACAGATTTTGCATAGTCACAGCGCAAAACAGGTTTAAAGAGGTGAATGGATTCTTTTTGCTCTATTTTTACTTACCACAACCATTTGATATATGCTGACTGGTAGCACAACTCAATGCTACATATTATCACACATTGCGTTCAGTATTAAAGATCAATATTTTTAAAATGGCAAATTGGACGCAAGCAGTTTCCAGATGATGATGATAGATACTGTAGTCCCCTCAAGTTGTAAAGAATTATTTTCCACATGTTAAAAAAAAACAAAATGCCAGGAGTGAAAATTCTTATCTGAATTTGTTGCTCCAAACTTCACCATAAATCAAAGAATTAAAAACAACCAGTGGTTGGAATAAAAGTTTTGACTGCCATAAATTGTTTCAGTATTGTAAGAGACAGTTTCTGTTCTGTGTATAACACACAGCAATTACAAGAAACAGTAAAACTTTTTGTTGACAATATTAAGTTGACTGTGAAACTAATTTGCAGGCGTAAACCCAACATAATTGTGAATGTAGAATAATGGATGACATAACAATTAACGCATTCCCTTTTCTCCCTTTCTTCAAAAAATAGAAACTAGCAGTGCTAATTGTCACGCAGAGTTCCCACTGTGAAATTGGAGAGTAGTTTTGAAAATACTGTTGTCTGCCAGTCTAATTATAGAGACTTCTGTTCCTATTGGATCAAGAACTGAAAACAGAAACCATACATTGCAGTAAGGCTTTCTTTCGGAAAATATGCTTCAGTAGAAAATTCACACATCAGCAGAAAGCAAACATTGAAACAAAAATGCTTGAGTCAAGTTTTCTCCTTTTACCATACACATAATGTCAAATTAGCAAATGGAGTTTTAAAGTTATTATGTGTGAAGAACATCATTTCAAGCTCCAAAGAAAATTATGCATTCACAGGCACAAATTTGTGTGTTCTCAACTTTGCATAATTGGATTAATTTTGATGGTTTGTAAATAAGCACAATGTAAAATGTCCTCTTTTTATGGTTTTATGTGCAAATAGATGCAGATGGTATTGAACATGACCTGTATATCTCATACCTAAAGCTCAAGTAGAAGATTTGAATGGGAGATGACTCCATTATAAAGTGAAGTGCCTATAATTTATGGACTTGAATCAGTGGCATTTAACGGCCCAGTGTAATCTCTCAGTTAGGGGAAGTTGCAGGTAACGGTAGTGATGGTTGGGAACAGTGATAGGAATTGGTACTTTGAATTTAGTAACACAAGTTGTTCCCACATTGATGGAATTTACGTAGTGTTACCTTTAATACTGAACCCAGCAAATTGAGTGAAACGCAAAATGACAAACAAAAATAAAAATCATTTTCAGGAATTACAATGACCATGTTTTAAATTGGGTTTGCACTCAAAGCTCAGATGTAAAAGACGTTATGGTAAGATCTGCCTAGTTAGAGGTAGCCAGCATGGATTTCAAACAGGCAATCACGCTTCACAATCTTCACATAATTTGTTGAGGAGGTAAGTGAAATGGTAGTTGAGGAAGGTTCAGTTGATAATCTCTATATGAACTTTTGGTGAATATTTTATTTAGTATGATTTGGGGGATTATCAGAAATGCTTAAGGAAGCTGTAATTTGGAAGATAATAACATATTATATTTCTTCCATAAGTCCCACAAAGTTCAGTTATAGAGTGATTTCTGTTCACTATGTATTTCAGCAACTTAATACAGACCTGCTGTGAAAATGTGCAGATTATATCATTAATCAGGCATATTGTTAAATCTTTAGAAAGCCAAACGAAGCTGTAAAGGAATATTATTGACAACAGGGAAGGAAACATTTGGATGGAAGCTGATATCCGTAAGTATAAGATTTTATATTTTGGTTAAAAGAAAGTAACACCAAAAATTGGTGTAATAATAAAGATTGTGAGGACAAGATTGCAGAAAATCATATTGATAAATTAATATAAAATAAAGGGAATGAAACTTTATATTTTTCCATTAGAGTTCTGGAAATTAAAAGCCAATAGGCAATGATGAGCACTTATATACCTTTAGTAAGGCCCTATTGTCTTTAATTCATTCTCAGGATAGAACATTACTAGTAGACATTGCAATTCATAGTTAGCCTTGGACAATGATGATAGGCCTACATCCTGAACTGCTGCAGGATGATACATCTGCGTAAGATTGTCAGGAAGATCCTGGAAAGTAGGATGGGTAAGTTGCAGTAAAGTATGGGACGCTTCTCATGGGTCCCTCATTTGTTACCAGTGGCTTTTCCATTGGACAAAAGTTGCTAAAGAAGAAGGGAATCTCTTCCCAGGAGGATTTACCATGCAGCTATAACCAGAAGCTGAACTGGACCAGCCATATAAATAGAGGAATTCAGAGGTTAGGAATACTGCGGTGACTAACTCACCTCCTGACTCCCTAAAGACTGTTCATCATCTACAAGGCGCAAGTCAGGAGTGTGATGGAATACTCCCGACTTGCCTGGATGAGTGCAGCTCCAACAAGACTCAAGAAGCTTGATGCCATCCAGAACAAAGCAGCTCGCTTGATTGGTATCACATCCATTCTCACACCACCATTGATGTTCAGTGGCAGTGGTGTGTAATGGTAGTGCACTGTAGAAATTCACCACGATTCCTTAAACAGCACCTTCCAAACCCCATGACCATTTCCACCCTAGGGCACACACTCCATGAGCAACAGTCACATACATCCCATATCCACGGATATTGGCATCTGGCATGTGCCAGCCTCACACATGACCATGGGATTGGCCAGGCTGCTTCTTGGAACTCTTCACTCTCTGTGACAGAGCTCACTCACACTAAGCCTACCTGCACGATCACAGTATCCCTGCACTGCATTGTTTTGCCTTGTGTTTTTGCTCAGTCAGAATACATGGATCACAGTACCTCTGTCTGCTTTTGAGTGCAGTCACAAAGACAGGAAACCTGTCCTGGCTGTCAGTGGCCCTTGTCTAAGTAAAGGGGAAAGCCTTTACTTAGTGGGATCCTGCATATTAAGCCAAGGAAAGCCTCCGATACCAGTCGAGGGGCTTGGATATAGTGAGTCAGCCAGTCGGCATGGTTAGAGTCAGGATGTCTTCCACGCAATGGCTGAACAGTCAAATGTTGGGAAGCTCACCACCCAGCTTGACCCCTCCTGCCTTATATGGCCTGTTTGCTTCTGGAACGAGACTGAGGCAGGTATTAAGAGAGATGGAAATTGGTGGGGGGGCACACCTCTTACTTTTGGTGCTGATGGAGAAGTGTCAAGAGTTAGCGAGGCAGTGCAGAAGATATCCAGGGGTAGGGGTGGATGTCAGCAAGTGAGGGAAGTTGCATGCTGTTGTGAGAGTGGTAGACCATGAGCCTTGATGGGAGGTTGGAACATTAATAGAGATGGTGTGATGAGAGGTATCAGAGAATAGATGATTACGTTTACATTGATGGAATGGAAAAGGTCATTGACTTTCTTCCTACAGTGCTGGGCATTCCTCCAGATAGTGAGACTGCACTGACCTGGGTGGTAACCTTTGACCAGGCTGGCGTGGTCTGGTGTCATGGCCTGGACTGTGGGGGAAGGGGGTTCCCATTAGGCAGAATCTCCAGGTCCCTAGCTGCAAAGACAGGCACGAATTTCCCTTGTTTGCCATGTCCAGGGCAAATGCCAGGAATCATGCAGGGCAGCTTCAGACTGTCAGTGCTTGTCCAGGTGTAGAACTGGCTTTCAAAGAGGGCACCAGGGATGTTGGTCAATACTGGGATATTTGATGAGTGGCAGGTTGCTCTAGGAACAGCTCATGGTAAGATGGGGCTGGAATCAGACAAGAGGGATACAATCTGAGCTGAATAGATTGTTAATGAGGTGAGTTTCATAAGATACAAAGAGAAAACCCATTAGGCCTCACAGTAGAAAAACCCTCCACAAAACACAACTGCCACTTAGACAAAAAAAGTAAAATTCAGCCCCAGAAGGCTAAAGTTTCCAATCAACAAGAGAAGGGATGTTCCTCAAGCTTATATTGAGTTTTATTGAAAGAGTGAAGGATGGTGAGGTCAGAGAGATCAGCTTTTGAACAAACAAGTGAATTAAAATGACAGGAAACTCAAAGCTTTGGGGCACACTGGTCGACTAAATGGATATGTTTTGCAAAGCTGTCGGCCAATCTGTTTTTGGTCTCCTCAGTAAAATTTTCCAGATCAGGGCGAGAGCAGGAAATAGCAACAATACAGACATCAGCTTTGCATTAGAGTGAGATGTCACTGAACAGAAAGGTCAACAGCACA
The DNA here is from genome assembly GCF_004010195.1 of Chiloscyllium plagiosum. Taxonomy (NCBI): domain Eukaryota; kingdom Metazoa; phylum Chordata; class Chondrichthyes; order Orectolobiformes; family Hemiscylliidae; genus Chiloscyllium; species Chiloscyllium plagiosum. Next base: position 46,215,079 of record NC_057718.1, read on the forward strand.
CATGTGGCTTCCATCTGAGCCCTTCCCTCTGGCCTCTTACCAGCTCTAGATCATTTTATTAAGACTGGAAAATTTTGTCAACTTTACCTCCAATTTCTACCTTCTTTTATGTCTTAATAAATTATGAACAAATACCCCTTGTTAATGCTAGAACTCACCACATTGATATTCATCTTCATATCTTATCAAAGTAACTAAGCAAGCTCGACATCAGGAAGACTTGAGAAGGAAACCAGGAGAGGTACTTGGATTCAACCTGCTGCCTGCTCTAAACCACCTCCATTTTGCTTGTGATCAAACATAACTCTGGGCAAGATACACAGGCAGCAGCCACTCTCACTCCTTGCTCATGGACATTGGTACCCAATACCTGTCAGCCTTCTTTGACCATCCTGGCTCTTCTACCTTTCATTGGCAGTGTCATCTGGAAGCACCTACTTGCAATGCAGCATACTGCAGCAACTTGCGTTGGAAGGCTGCAATCTGGACTCTTTCCAAACAGGGGCATGAACCCAGCTTTTGCTGGATTAGGCTGCAGTTCAGGGATGCTTGCCTACACCTTTAACACTTGCTTAGCACCTACTTACATATTCACAGTCTTGCTGTTCCGTGTCAATTAGTTCACTCACAAAAAAAGTGCTCATTTGATATCGCTGACACTACACCCACCAGGAGTAAGTGATAGATACTGTCAGTTCAGCTGTTTTGAAGAAGCAGTGCCGATAAAGCACAGTCAGCTTTACTAGCTGTGATTCAACCTGATAAAATGATGATGATGATTCCCAGAAGAATACAAGTAGGAATTCAACATGTGAGTTTACTTCATTATGCACAAAAATGAGACGACTAATTCTTTTAGACACATAACTATTTCCTCTGACTCAATTTCAGAAAACTGAAGATCTTCCAAGGGATGTGCCAGAGGACTACATCAGCAAAGCAATCCAGGAAATCAACGATCCACTATGGGTTAGTGTGGCAATGAACTGTACCAGGATACTTTTGTCCTTAAGTAATGGATCATTAACCTGAACAAATAATCAGTCATTCATGAAATAAGAGATTTGGGGGGAGATAGAAAAAGCTTGGGGAGAGATATTGTATATAACAGTTAATACCTGAGAAAGCTAACAGATATCCTGAGATATGATCGGCCCTTCAGAAAAAGCTCACCAGAATTTCTAAAGAATTGTTAGTATTCTGTGCATGTTTAGTAGCTGTCATCTTTCACTTACGTTAAGCCCGATATCTCACAAGACATAATCGTGTATCATAGGTACAATGTAATAGACCGAATAACTGCTGATTAAAATTAAGCCTGTCCTCTGCCTGGACCATCAAGTGCACATCCTTGTTCAAATGGTACAAGTAGCCTTCTAAACTAATACAATGAAAAAGGAATAACAGTAAGAGGCAGTGAAACATGACTGGCATGGCTCCTTGTCAGGTCCAGTCCATTTCATATACTTCTCTGTCATGCCTTCCCCTCCCACTGAGAACCATGATCAGATTTGCCTTGCTCTCACCTTTAAACAATCATGCTCCACTATTTCCACTAGCTCCAATTTGCCTCTGCCACCAAACACATCTTCCATTCCCACCACTTTCAGTATTTCAAAAGGCCTGTTCTCTCCATGACACCCTGGCCCAGTCCTTAATCACCCCACCACCCTCTCTCTTTCCCATTGCAACTTTCCACAAAAGCGCAACAGATGTTATACCTTCCCGTTTACTCCCTCCCTTTTCACCATCCAAAACATCAAAAACTCCTTCAAGTGAAAGAATAATTTGCTTTCACTTCCTTTTAGTAAATCTTATCCACTGCTTATGATGTGGTCTCCTCTATAACATGGAGACCAAGTATAGATTGAGTGGCCACTTTGCAAACATCTCCCCTGAGGTTGTAAATATAACTCTGACCTTCAGTCACCTCTCATTTCCATTCTCCACCTTCCTTCTGACCTGACCCTTCTGTCCTTAGCCTCAAAGTGTTCCAATGAAGCTCAACACAAGGTACAGCTCACCTTTCAACTGGACAATTTACAACCTTCAACATTGCATTCAACCATTTGACACTTTAACATCTGCCTCCATTTTGTCTCCATTATCTTTGCTGTTTTTGGTTTATCACTTATTTTTAATTTTCATTTCAAAAATTCTATCGAAGTGGACGATTAGCAATGAAAAGTTTTGAAATCCATAGTCTCCAGAATCCAATAATTGTCCATATTAACCCAAAATTTCCTGGGTTAGCTGATATGAAGTTAGATGAAATGAAATAAAATGTAGATAAATCATATAAAGCCTGGTGATTATAAATGCTGAAGTGATTAGAAATTGACCTAATAATAATTAGAAAGGCCACTGGTTAATTTGTTTCTGTGTTCTGCTGAAGGAATGCATGTGTGTGTGTTTATGTTAAGTATTGTAAATCAGCAATAATGAAGTGAGCAGTCACAGGAATGCCAGAAAGGCTGAAGCTTTGTTTAAAACAGACACAGTAAATCAGATGTGGACTATTTATCAACCGAAATTATCATTGTCGTGGAATTGTTTTGTCTTAATATCACACAATTGGTTGAATGACATAAAATGTGAGCAAGCTAAAGCTGAGGTCCAAGTTCATTAAAAGCCAGTGATAAGCCTCTTTCCAGGGATATGTAAGCAGGTTCGAATGAGTTAATTGATCAAATCAGTGTGAAGATATGACACATGTAATGTTTAGGAGAAAGTGAGGACTGCAGATGCTGGGGATCAGAGCTTAAAAATGGGTTGCTGAAAAAGTACAGCAGGTCAGGCAGCATCAAAGGAGAAGGAGAATCGACGTTTCGGGCATCCTGAAGAAGGGCTTATGCCTGAAATGTCGATTCTCCTTTTCCTTTGATGCTGCCTGACCTGCTGCGTTTTTCCAGCAACACATTGTTAAGCACATGTAATGTTTGCCAGGGTTCAAACTGATCATTTGCCGGAGACTGGACAGTGTCAAAATTTGATTGCGCAGCTTCTCGGTAAGGAAACAGTATAAAGAAAGCTTGCTTAAAGCGAGTTAGCAACCACAGGAAGTAGGTCATCTGATTGATGACTGAGACTTTAGGGTACAACAGGCTGATCACCTCTTCTGGTCAGCTTGGACAAATCCACGTAGGCAGGTATATAGAACATAGAACATTACAGCACAGTACAGGCCCTTTGGGGCCCTTCGGGGCGCAGTACAGGCCCTTTACATTAGGGAGATTTAAACAATCCTTGGATGAGCACATAGATGATGATGGGATAGTGTAGGGAGACGAGCTGAGAATAGTTCACAGGTTGGCGCAACATCGAGGGCCAAAGGGTCTGCTCTGCGTTGTATTGTTCTATGTTCTATGTTCTATGTTTGGCCCTCAATATTGCACGACTCTGTGAAACTAATCTGAAGCCCATCTAACCTACACTATTCCATTCTTGTCCATATACCTATCCAATGACCATTTAAACTCGATCACTTGTGATTGTGAGCATTATATGGGCATGGTTTTTGCAATATATTTTGTTGTACTTTGCTTTAATATAGAATATTGATTATATTCCATTGTTAGAACTGCCCTGTGTTATAAATATCAAGAGTAAACCCAACAGACCAAGGAAAGTGAGAATAAAAGCCTACTTTGGGTTTAAAGGACAGCATGAAATAGCAAGCAATCCTTTCTTCTTAACACCCAAAAATATTTTTCAAAGATTTGAAGGACAGGGCGTTTAAATGCCTTATCAGCACAGCAGATCATTTTGGCAGGACCTCTTGATTAATTTCTGAGGCAGGTGTTACTGACAGTCCTGATAGTTGACTTTGAAAAATCTATTGACAGTTCCAATAAGCTTGACCGTATTAACATTATGCACCTTTGACATACATTTATGCCTACTTTTAACTCTTCAAAGGACACTTGATCTCCCCAAAAGGTGCCCCAGAACCAAATCCAAAGTGGAATGTTAACATTCCAAAGGAGTAACTGGCTCATCAAAGAAATGCAAAATGCAGCCTTGCTCTTTCCTGATCTAATCTGTACACTTTGGGTTTCAGATTCCAAAACTACCAAAGTCACATCACAGTGGAAATAGCTGAGGACTTCAATGGTCAATATCTAAGGTGTGGGAGATCTTGGTGTCATTCCAACAAAGACACATTTGTTGTGGAATCCAACAAAGATGCTTGCGAGAACTGGGCCTAGTAGTGATCTCATGGCAACAGCATCCATTTTGGCCTACACGGTGCCTTTAAATTTGAGCCCAACTACATGAGTAACTGACTTATTAAAGTCAATACATTGTTATGATCCCAGCTGATGTCATTACTAGACAAGTCAGATCACTGAATGAAATCTGGCTTGATCACTCAAATTATTTTTTATAACAAGGTGGTCATTCACTGAGACACAAGCACACAAAGCTGCATACCTGGTTTTAACAATTAAACAGAAGCTTGTTATGCAAAAGAAAAGAAGATAAAGTAGAATAAACCAAATTAATTGTGTGAAACACAATTTGAAAGAGTTTGAAATATATAGTAAAAGTACAATATTCTGTCTATCTCAACAGTATCCCTTCATAGTATTCAAACATCCAAGAGAATTCCCTCTGCTATCTCATCTATCGGCTGCACTTAACTTTATTGCTCAGTTACTGGATTTGAGGATCTGATGGCCACTTCCATGAATATTCACACAACTGAGTTTAGGCTTAGACAAACTCTTTCAGTGTTCTAAGCAAACAATTCAAACTAAAATGCTATACTAAGGTAGACAATTTCTTCTTATTCAGGACAGCTGCTCAATATGTCCAACTTCAACTAGGACATAGAGTCATAGAGATGTTCAGCATGGAAACAGACCCTTCAGTCGAACCCATCCATGCCGACCAGGTATCCCAACCCATTCTAGTCCCACCTGCCAGTGCCCGGCCCATATCCCTCCAAACCCTTCCTATTCATATACCCATCCAAATGCGTCTTAAATGTTGCAATTGTACCAGGCTCCACCACATCCTCTGGCAGCTCATTCCATACACGTACCACCCTCTGCGTGAAAAAGTTGCCCCTTAGGTCTCTTTTATATCTTTCCCCTCTCACCCTAAACCTATGCCCTCAAGTTCTGGACTCCCCGACCCCAGGGAAAACACTTTGTCTATTTATCCTATCCATGCCTCTCATAATTTTGTAAACCTCTATAAGGTCACCCCTCAGCCTCCAACGCTCCAGGAAAA
>NC_057718.1:46220740-46238963 GCF_004010195.1 Chiloscyllium plagiosum
CAACCCTCCACCACCACCCTCTGTCTTCTACCTTTGAGCCAGTTCTGTATCCAAATGGCTAGTTCTCCCTGTATTCCATGAGATCTAACCTTGCTAATCAGTCTCCCATGGGGAACCTTGTCGAACGCCTTACTAAAGTCCATATAGATCACATCTACTGCTCCGCCCTCATCAATCTTCTTTGTTACTTCCTCAAAACAGTCAATCAATTTTGTGAGACATGATTTCCCATGCACAAAGCCATGTTGACTATCCAGAATCAGTCCTTGCCTTTCCAAATACATGTACATCCTGTTCCTCAGGATTCCCTCCAACAACTTGCCCACCACCGAGGTTTGGCTCACCAGTCTATAGCTCGCTGGCTTGTCTTTACTGCCCTTCTTAAACAGTGGCACCACGTTTGCCAACCTCCAGTCTTCCGGCACATCACTTGTTTCTATCGATGATACAAATATCTCAGCAAGAGGCCCAGCAATCACTTCTCTAGTTTCCCACAGAGTTCTTGGGTACACCTGCCATAGTGTTAAAGGTTTAAATGGAGAGGAATTTCTTAAGTGCGTAAAAGACAATTTTCTGATTCCTCTATGAACTGAAAATAAAAGGTTTCCAACTATGAGTTTTTCTCCTAAACAAAGTAAAAAATCAACTCCTGATCCTTCTCACTGACAGCAGGTGAAAGCTCTTTGATGTTTAGTCCCTCCATTTGGAGGATTTTGTTATTTTTAAAAAATAGACAGCAGTGTAGCGTTTGTTTATTTCTTTCACTGGTTTTGCATTTCTCAACTTTTAAATATGACCCTTTTCTGCCACTGTTTTCTTTGGTTTTGTTATCGTTCTTTTCCTAGCCTTGGTCCATGTCAGAAAGTTGTTCTGAGAACAATAGCTTTATAGGTCTACAAGTTACAACATAGAGTTTTCATCCACTAAATGTCACCCATGGAAAATAAGGAATGATGATGTCAAGGGAGCTTCCTTCAAATTCTGCACTGATTTAGTGTGGCAAAAGGGTGGAACCAACTAACCTTTGCACATTAGCAAACCTTCTTGGAGTAAAGCATTCTCTTTAGTTTCAGGAGGGCTGCGTAACTCTCCTGTAAAGAGCATGCCATTTCCCAGTTAAGACAAAATCAGATTGGAAGGGGGTTCGTTTGTTTTTTAAAGGGGATAGACAGTGAAGCAGAATATTCACTGCTTCAGCACATGACTGCAACTTGAATCAGTCTTGTACGTGTAGTGTCACTGCTAGAAACTTCTAGATTGACAGATCTTAAATTTTACTTAGAAAGAATTAAGCTCTATTTTCCAGCTTTGTAATTGTATGGGTCTCTATTCACAGTTGCTGACGTTGCTAAATGTCTGAATTCTTTAATGTCCAGGGCTATTGTATAGATGATCTTCAATTAGTTGCCAAATATTTACTACCAAGATGTTAAAGTAACCTCCTTTTAGATAGCTACTGCTGGCACCATTTTGCCTCCAATGGGATATTTCTAACAGATGCAGCAATGATTAAAGTATCCCTCATAATATAAGATTTATACATGGGCAACATGGTAATGAAGAATCCAACAGAATAGTTATTATAGCCAACTTCTCTCCAGACATTAGATTTGTAGTCACAGAAATATCTAGCCTACTGTTAGGCCACTTAGTCACAATGAGTAGCATGCTTCCATCAATGTGTTATGCTTCAAGTAACACATGTTAAGTGAGCCCGAGAGCTACATATGCTCAGGTCACATCCTATGACACCGTGATAATAAATAAAAGTTTCTCTTAAAAGTCTATGGACATAGTAACTGTGAGATATCCCATAATATAAACAACTCTCAGCATCGCTGAAGAGCTGGAAATGCAAAAAGATTCTTCAATGTATGTCTACGATATGTAAGTAAATAATGACAATAAAGAAACAATGGGATGCAAGTTCACAGAAATGTTCATGTCAGTTTATTAATTTCTCCAGGAAATTGTCTGGTGTGACACTTTATTTGATGTAACTTCTAATATTTCAGTGTCTTGAATGAATGATGCACTTTTTTCGCCTAAACAGCAAAGACCTTTCTCAAATTTTTCATTTAGGAATGCATTACTTTTTGTTAAATTTCAAAACAATTCTCCCATTAGTCATAGATAATACACAGTGGAAATATGAAATTTTACCTCACTTTCATATTAGAACAATGCTTAATGGCAAATAGGGACAATATCCCACATTATTGATCCACCTCAATTACCAAGCACCAATGTAATCTCGCTCTTCCACTCAAAGGACTGGTCCTCATGAATTCCTTGCATATCTAGCAAAATATTATTGTTGGTTTTACATGTATATAGCTAGACAACTAAAGTTAACCAATATATCTCCAAGAAGCACTGACTCAGAAAGGTGATCACTCAAGAACAGTTCTGATTATAAGGATATGATATATGATAACAGGTAGTTAAACAGATTTTTAAGTTTGGCCATCCTTACATATAGCATTGGTCCAGTTATATTTGAGGAGACAGAAATGTAAACACAAGGAAGCCTAAAGAGGAAATCCCAAATGTTGTTGGTACAAAACTAGTGATGACTTTCTAAAGCACTTTACTCCACTAGAGCATGTACACGGTTCGTTGCATGCTTGGCTCTGGAGAATGTTGCAATGTGCACTTTTTGAAGGAAGAATGGGTACGTTTGAAACTAAGTAAGATACAGAGCTATAGGGAAAGCGCAGGGATTACCTTTCGACCGTTCTTACAAAGAGTTGGCAGATGCAAGATCTGCCAAATGGTCTGATTATTTTTTGAAAACCTTTGTTGACTCTTTGGTTCAAATGGTTCAAGAAATTGCCTTGGAAGTTTTGGAAGACGTGACAGATTCTAGTTGACATAATCTTTTTCTCATAATTTCTAGATTTTTAATCTAAAGAAAGAGGTGCAAATCAGTGTCATGTGCATTTTCAACATAATTGCTTCATTATTGCAACATATCCCAAGTTATTCACTTACATTTGTTGGATGTACTCATTTACATCTGCAAACATGAACATGCAAGGCTCCTAAAATGTTGATTGTTCATGTTAAATGCAGACTGTTGCTTTGTATGCTACTGGAATCGGTAAATGAAGCAAAGTTTAATGTCTCATATCCTTCAACATCATCACAACACAACAGTCTTAATCTTACACTGAATGGTTTGCCTCCATTAAGATCCCTGACATAAGAATGTTACCAATTGATCCAAAATAAAATAAGGTTTATGCGATTTCAGAATGGAATCAAAATGCTGCAGGGTGTCATTAGCATGGTATATATACAAAGATTTTGGCTGCTCATGAACCAGAATGGCACGTGAATTGTATGCTGCCCTGTACCCCTGTCTTTGCTGTCATTAATATATTGTTCCCCATATCAACTTCAATTTGCAGGAAAAGTATTCTAACTTCTAATAATTTGAATTAATCAATTGGCTTAAATATCAATATGTAAAATGAGATTATTTTAAAATGTTGCCTCCAATACTACTAAAGGCCACAGGTGTTCGTAAAGTAATTATTTCAGCTTTCTGAGCAACAGAATGGCTAAACAAATGGCATTAATGAAGTACTATCTCTGAGTACAGACAGTTTGTTAAAGGACAGGGTTTACAATCTCTTCCATCAACCAAGCTACAGGTTCCCATTTCCAACTTACTGTACTCCCCAGTGTCCATATTATCCTTTAATGTGGTTACATCTCCATAAAATGCAATGTTCTGATTACCTCGTGGACTCCTTTCACACTCAGCTGAGTATCTCAATGTGATTGAAGATACCCTCCTGAGACAGGGCAGTTCACACACTCCACATATGTCACCTTCACCCTTCTGCACTCGTAATAGGGGATATTCAGATGCCAGCACCAAGGAAAAATTTGATTTTGTTATAAACAATTGTTATGATTCCCAAAGAGACCATTAACTTTTAAAAAGAAATTTGAACTTCTAGTTAATTGCTAAGAGAATGACATAACAATGTTTCACATTGTCACAAAGGATTAAAGACACGATTGACTAAACATTACCCTTTGAGACAACTTACACTTTAAACCACTGTTTAAAATTCTCCTCATTTATTTATAGCGCAATGGAAAATTAAACTTCAGAGGTATACTTTACGCTACCCATTAAGGACACATTCAATTCTTCCAAATCACTCCAGCGTGAGTTTTAGGTCCCAAGATTTAAGTCTGTTCTGTTCCTTTCTCAGCCTGGTAACTTGTAACCCCAAAACTGTCTATCACAGTGAGAGCAGCCTGGGAGATTTTCCCTCTAGCACAAGCGAGGTGAGTCATTGGGCCTTGTTTTAACGCTTTGTGAGTTTGGTCTTTTTAATCCAAGGTTGAACTTGCATTCCGGTATGGTGAACCATGGAGGCTATTGACCTCTTGCTGCTCTCTCTTTCTCTCCCAGACCCTGGTAAATGAACAATCTGTGAGGTTTCAGGGATACCTTAGAAACTCTGCTCTTCTTGTTACCCATTTCACATAGGTTTTGTATTCAGATATAAATGCTGACTAGCTATCCTTGTCAGCTCAATTCTCTTTTATCTTCAAAGCAAATGGACAGTTTAAAGCAAGTCTATATAAGATACATTTATAATCTAACATTCTCAATATTGTTCTGGTATTTTGGAGATTTACAGTCTATCCACTGTCAGCACACAGGCTGCTGCCATTGATTTCAGGGTCTCATATCTTATTCCCCGTACAAAAATCCCCAGCCCCACTGATCTCCAACAAGCTAGCCATACAGATGTGTTGGCAGGCAGATTTTAAAACGAGTCTCGTGAACCCTATTATTTTGCCATAAATTAAGGACACATTTTCAAATCATAACAATCTTAAGGAGTTGGGAGGTCATGTTGCTGCTGTACAGAACATTGGTTAAGCCACTGTTGGAATATTGCGTGCAATTCTGGTCTCCTTCCTATCGGAAAGATGTCGTGAAACTTGAAAGAGTTCAGAAAAGATTTACAAGGATGTTGCCAGGGTTGGAGGATCTGAGCTATAGGGAGAGGCTGAACAGGCTGGGGCTGTTTTCCCTGGAGCGTCGGAGGCTGAGGGGTGACCTTATAGAGGGATATGGGCCGGGTGCTGGCAAATGGGACTAGATTGGTTTGGGATATCTGGTCGGCATGGACAGGTTGGACCGAAGGGTCTGTTTCCATGCTGTACACCTTTATGACTCTATGACTCTAAAAGTGTCATAATTTCAACAGATGTGAATTCAAAAATGGGTATCAACATAATACCAATATTGGGATGGTTCACTTCAGGTTATCATTATAATTTATACGATGAAACTGGTCATTCAGTTACACTCGCTTCAGTGTTACAAAAATAATTCTGAATTAAAACACCATTCAGGAAAACCTGAAAACCTGTTATAAAAAGATATGTAGTCCTAAATTGCCCTGAGCTATTGTGTCAGAGCGTGCAGTGCACAATGATACTAAAGTGCTAAGATCTTGTATCATTTGACAATTGAGATATCATTTCCGTAGTGATGCTTAACAGAGACCAGGTACATCCCCTCCAAATTGGAAGGAAGTATCAATGGATGAGTCACTCACATTTCACACATCAGGAGTTACATTGCAGAGAGAATGGGAGAAAATCTGTCCACCCTCTTCATCCAATGTTCTTAACAAGTAAAGATCGAAAATAAGTTACCTTTAAAAAATGAAAATATTTTACTCTTAAAATTTAATTTCAATTCAGAATTCTGGAAGCTCTTTTGTAAAATTAAATTGTAACGTCCCTGTTTTGTGTGATATTTTTGTTATTCTTCAACCATGACAAAGTAATTTGCATATGAACATGGCCTGAAAAGAGGTTTGTTTTCTAAATTATGAGGATGTTGATAAAGCTACCTACATGTTTGTCTGTTTATCCAAGAGTACCATTTAGGACTGAATGAACTGCAAAAGGCCATGTATTTACACTCCTGGGATATCATTACTGCAACAGCAGTCAACCAAACACAATGTCCAAACAACTTTGTTAAACCATTCTTCTACAAATAGTGCTACAATAATAACATTTTCTTCAAGTAAAGTGGAATTTATAAGCAGAGATAAAATATCATGTACTCTCAAAGAAAGGTGTCACAGTGGCTCAGTGGTTAGCAATGCTGCTTCACAGCACCAGGGACCCGGGTGTGATTCCAGCCTTGGGTGACTGTGTGGAGTTTGCACATTCTCCCAGTGTCTGTGTGGGTTTCCTACGGGTGCTCTGGATTCCTCCCACAGTCCAAAGATGTGCAGATAGGTGAATTGGCAATGCTAAATTGTCCATAGTGTTCAGGGATGTGTAGGTTAGGTGCATTTGTCAGGGGAAATGTAAAGTAAAAAGGTTGGGGAATGGGTCTGGGTGAGTTACTGTTCTTAGGGTTGGTGTGGACTTGTTGGGCTAATTGGCCTGTTTTCACACTGTAGGGGTTCTATGAAAGATTTGGACTTATATACTGCTGTATCATGTCACCCTTAGCATCTCTATGTACTTCAGATTGAATTGCTGAATTTGAAAACAGTGCAGCAAGAAAGAAATAAAGAACTTATATTTATATAGCACCTTTCATGACTTCAGACTGTTGCAAAACACTTTGCACCCAAAGAAGTATAATTTGATTTGCCAACACTGTTTAGTGTCAAAAACATGGCAGTCAATAAGCTTTCATGAATGGCAATGAGATTGTGATCAGATAATTTGTTGAATTAATTTTGAGAGCGGTATTACTATTGTCCAGAACATTGGATAGAACGCCTCCCCCTTTTGAAATACTGCATAGACACCTTTTACTTTTGCTTGAGAGGATGGTCCATATCTCTGTTTAATGTCTGAAAGGTGGTATGTCTGGCAGAGTAGCAGTGCTACACTGAAACACCAGCTGAGAATATATGCTCAACACTCCAGAGCATACTTTAAACCCAGAGCATTTGGTCTGAATGGCGATTGTACTATCACTGAACCATTTCTGGCACTACTGACTGAAACCTCTGAAAATTGAAAGTACCAACTTTGATTGGCAGCTTAAGCAAATAGCCAATCCCAATGCTTCACATGCATCATGCCTTTTATAGACATATTTCAAATAAGTGTTCTCTAATACTCAAATTAATCGGTTATATTGGGTCCACGTGTATGTGATAAGCATGGGTAGAATCTTATGGGTATCTGAGCTATAGCGAGATCTGTGGCAGAATTGGTCAAATGCCAGCTCAACGTCAAGATCATCTCATCATATCTTTTATGCTTTTCACAAGCTGTGTGGCAAGACTGTCGCTACGCAGCAGTGAGTTCCCCATTAACCCTCATTACTGCTTGTTAAACAGCTTGTTAACAGCCCAACCCACAGCGCAGGTTGTAATCTTAACCAAACACTTCGGACAGACTAACTGTCGCAGAAACTTGACATGGAAACCAAAGTGGATTCTTGCTGGCTTCAACTTGCCTCTTGCTCCAGATAACATTCAAGTTGGACACTGAGTACCAACATCTCAGGGAACAGTCCATGAGCTACACATGCCTCCTCCACAGGCATTGGCATTTGACATTTGACATCTTCTGAGAAGCAGGTCCAATTCACTTAAAATATGCTTCTGCACTTCAATGTTGCAATTGGGCTATACCAATAATTGTCATTGTAATGTTGCAGCAAGAACAGTGTGCACTCATGGACACACTCTCAGCTTATAGTCTGGACCAGGCTGTATCTCTGGGCACCTTGCTCAGTGACATAGTACTCACTCATTTTGACCCCATCTGGATGCTCAACGATCTCTGCTTTGCATTGCCTTGTCTTTTTATGTTTTGTCACCCTCTGCCAGATTTATATTACTGTTGTCTTGCCTTGTCACTTAGTGCAGTGACAAAGGCAGGAAGCTTGGCAGCTGGCCTCAGTTGAACCAAGTGGGATAGCATTCTCAGGAGATTCCAGTACAATAAGGAACAGCAACTTCCGATATCAGTCCATGGCTTGGTCAAGACAGCCAGCCAGAAGGTCCTCACCTTGTAAGAAATGAGATGATGAACAGTACACCACCCAGCTTGACTCTTTCTGGTCCTTTTGTGGAAAGGCAGCTATTATGGAAGATGAAAGTGAGTAGCTATTACTTTTGATGCAGGTGGAACAGTGTCCTGTATGAATGAGAAGGGCTGTGCAGAGCGCATGTATTATTAGTGTTGTTAAAGGTCGGGTGGGTGAGGGTGAGTAGGGGAAATGCAGGGATTAGGGAGAGTGGTGAGCATGACCTTTGGTGGGTGGTGGATACAGCAACAGAGATAGAGTAAATGTGAGATATTGGAAGGAAGATGATGGAACTGACATTGTCAAACTGGAGAAGGTCACTGACATACAGTGCTGGGCATTCCTCCAAATGTTGAGATTACTTCACCCTCGGTGGCTACCCTGGCTTGGGGCAAGAGGAAGTCTGATTTGGGCACCATTCTGTCTAACCGGATCTCCAGAACAATACTCGCAAAACAGGGCGATAGTTCCCCTCCGTCTGCCATGTCCAGGGCTATGTCAGGAATCATGCAGGGCAGCCCCGTGGACTGACAGCAGATGTTAAAGCTTTCAGACTTGCCAAGGATCCCAGGCAATGTGAGGCTACCTGATATATGGCGAGTGGGAAGATTAAGAGGAAATTGGATGTGATGCTTGTTAAATGGGAAGGAAAGACACTTAATGTGGCAGAATCAGGGGAAAACACTCACTCAGCCGCATGGTAAGACTGACTCCACCAAACTCAACATGCCTTGCACTTAGCCAAAAAAATGCAATATTCATCTCATTATTTCCAAATGCCTTTGTCCGTCCTTCATTATATTCATACCTTGGTCAGGATTAACTTAAAGGATGCATTATAGATACTCCAAAGTATTTCCCTGAAAGCTCAGTAACAATATCAGGTATTACCTGATGTGACATAGTTTCAGGCAAATGCTACAACAATATTCAGATATAAAGGCTGAAGTGCATGACTGTAACATTTATTTTTCATATGTCCTCATACTGGCACAATTAATACGATACGACAAGAGGCACCTTTCCCATTTTCCGTGATGTTTATCTTGCCATATAACGTCAAATTTGAGAACCATTTTGTGCTATGGACAAAGTATCCATTGGGAATTAGAATTGACATATTTCAAACATTTCACTTAGACCTTTAACAGTGATCAAAGAGAGGAAAGTTTCATCCCATCTGCCTGAGCTAAAATTCAAGACCTGCTCCCAGAGGAGAAATGATAACAATTTAACTCATTGCACTACGTGAGTAACCCAAATGATTTTTTTAAACATTGTTAATGTATATGAATATAAGAGAAAAAACACTTTCATATCAGAATAGTTTTGCATCTGAAGTTTATCAAAGCAAGGTCTGTGATGCAGCCTATGATATTAACATACTTAAGTATTTGTAGTTTGGCAACAAAAGAGTTAAAACTGTATTTTCCCCCAACATCATACTCATCTTGTGTTGGAGAGCCCTTGAGAATGTTATTAGCTGGGTGTTCGCCTGCCATTTTCCATGGGAGGCAGCTGTGTAATTACAAAGCTAATAGCCTGATTGAGAGAAATCAGATGCAGTGGTTTGTCCAATTATATGATACATTAGCTCTTTCTTTGTAAGCAGCTAATGTGTGAAGCAAAGTGGCATTTCAAGGGTCAGGATCCTTAAACAAGTGCCGAGTTGCAGGAGATTATTGTGGTTTCTAAATGGATAAAAGTGCTAAATCTTCATTACCAAAAGCACGAAAATGCAAATGCGACTCAAACAAAAGAGAGGAGGGCTGGCAAGAATATTTAGTGTATAATATGTCAACCTACAACACCAATTACAGCAAAATGCATGGAAACTAATCAAGGACGGTATAATTGTTCAAATTGCATTCGTCTTTATGGGAGTGTAGATAATGTTGTTGCTATTTCCTTTCACACTGTGGTTACTTGACTTGATTGTCAAAATATGTTGTGTAAGTACCTGCAAAGTTAAAGGTATGTGACAGTGTTCCTTATTACCACATGGGCACAATCTTTTACATGAGTTTGGAAGAGCCATAACTCACTTTAATTATACTGTATGATATGTTTATACATCAATATAATGGTTGGAAAGTTCAGTTGAGGTAATTTAAATCCTATATATTGAATTGGTTAAGGTGACTTGTCTTGTATCAGAAGCCCACACTGGAATATGAAAAAAAGATTACGTTCCTGTAATTATTCAATGTAGTTTATTTTCATTCAGAAGTTTCATAATTCTTGCAGTAGTTTTATCAGCTGCTTCAGATATAAAATGATTGTGTAGTGATCAATGGTTGATTTTGAAGTATAGTGGTGACATGGATAAAGTAATTGGAAATATAATAAAAATATAATTATGAAATGATTTAAAACTAATAAGTGATTTTTGCAGCACATCAAACTGAATAGGATTTCTGTAGCATAAAGTAGGTCCACATGACTGAGTTTAATAGTTCTCTAAAATGTCATCTAACTTGAATTTTGAGAAGATGTTGCATGACATTCCCAAACATTCAGAATATGCAAACACAGAACACAGAACAGTACAGTACAGGAATGGGCACTTTGGCCTACTGTGCTGACTATGAAGCCATTCTAAACTAATCCCATCTGCCTGCACATGGTCTGCATCATTTGATTCCCTGCCTGTTCATGTATCTGTCTGAAATAACTGCCCAAAGGCTGGTATCCCATTACCAAGTCACCCTTTATTTACTTGTCCACAGTACCCTGGCTGTGGCCAGCCAGCTCGGAGTCATTTGCCTGAACTGAGGAGATTCTGAGTCTCTTGATTATATTTTTTCCTTCCTCCATTTTTTTTTCAGTGTTTATGTTCCTTAGCACCTATGTTTGTGTGTGTGTAGGTGCATGATACAGTGAAAAGACCAAGTGAAAATAATTTTATTATCCCCTGTAAATATTAGTCAGCCAGGGCTTTCCTGATTGGCCCAGGTTAGTGAAAGAGGTCAACCTGGTTCCAATCACTGAATCCGCCCTCCCCCCTGCTCCGAGGATGTATGCCTGGTCTTTGGCTCGTAGCTTATCCTACCAGGTTTTTGCCCCAAGTCTCGTTCCTCTGATTTAGTCTCTGACATGGGTAGTGTGTACCAGACTGTATCTCACCTGTTGCGTCTGAAGCATCTCAGGAGAGTTTCCCCCTCTTCTTCCGGTGGTAAAGGTGTCGAGGCTGCATCCATCTTGGACTCTGAGGTTTGCTCAACAATAAACAGAGCAGGAGAACCTACAGTTTCCAACAGGCCTTCTAGCCAGGTATGTTTTGCTCCTTCCCAGTTTGTTCAGGACTATTTCATATTAGATCAGAAATTGGTGAGCTGAAAGAAGACAGAGGATGGTGGTTGATGGGAAATGTTCATCATGGAGCTCAGTTACCCGTGGTGTGCCGCAAGGATCTGTTTTGGGGCCGCTGCTGTTTGTCATTTTTATAAATGGTCTGGAGGTGGATGTAGAAGGATGGGTTAGTAAATTTGCAAATGACACAAAGGTAGGCAGAGTTGTGAATAGTGCTGAAGGATGTTGTGGGTTACAGAGGGACATAGATAAGATGCAGAGCTGGGCTAAGAAGTGGCATTTGGAGTTTAATGCAGAAAAGTGTGAGGTAGTTCATTTCGGAAGAAGTAGCAGGAAAGCAGAGTATTGGGCTAATGGTAAAATTCTTGGCAGTGTAGATGAACAGAGAGATCTCAGTGTCAAGATGCATAAATCCCTGAAAGTTGCCACCCAGGTTGATAGTGTTGTTAAGAAGGCTTTGGTGTGTTGGCATTTATTGGTAGAGGGATTGAGTTTTGGAGCCACGAGGTCATGCTTCAGCTGTACTGGTAAGGCCATACCTCGAGTACTGTGTGCAGTTCTGGTCCCGCATTGTAAGAAGGATGTGAAAGCTTTGGAAAGGGTTCAGAGGAGATTTACTAGGATGTATGGAACGAAGATCTTATGAGGAAAGGCTGAGGGAACTAAGGCTGTTTTTGTTGGAGTGAAGAAGGTTGAGAGGTGACTTACTTGAGATGTATAAGATAATCAGAGGGTGGACAGGGAGAGCCTTTTTCCTCGTATGGTAAAGGCTAACACGAGGCGACATAGCTTTAGATTGAGGGGTGATAGATATCAGGGGTAGTTTCTTTACTCAGAGAGTAGTAGGGGTGTGGAACGGCCTGCCTGTAACACGCAGTAGACACTCAGACGTTAAGGGCATTTAAATGGGCATTGGACATACATATGGGTAATATGGAAAGATGTAGGTTAGATGGGCATCAGATTAATTTCGCAGGTCAGTGCAACATCGAGGGCCAAAGGGCCTGTGCCCTGCTGTAACATTCTATGTTCTATGTATCACCTAGCAGAACTTTGTAAGTAACGGGACCTGGCCTTGCATCTACCTCGCCTCGTACCCATACAGGGCCATTTCCATGGTTCCAGCATCAAACTTCATCCCCTGAGTTCAATTACCTCTCTGACTGAGAAGTGCATTTGCATTCTTGCTGCTGTTTCACCCTCCCCCATGTCTGGGAATATCAAGTTTAACCTGATGCAGAGTCTTCTTCCCATCAACAACTTTGCTGGAGCTATCCCTGTTTGCATGTTGGGTGGTCCTATACTCAAACAGAAACCAGGACTGTTTGTTACCAATTGACACTGTAGGCTGTTTCTTTAAACCTGCCTTCAACACTTGGATTGCCCTTTCCACTAGACTATTTGATGATGAATGGTATAGAGCTGTCCTTATGTGCCGAATGCCATTTGACATTAGGGAATATTCAAAATCCCTGCTGGTAAATGACATCCCATTGTCTGTGAACAATACTTCCAGGGGCCTGTGTATCGCAAATAATCATCTCTGAGTTTGCTGAACAAATGTTTAGTATGTCCAACTACTCTGAAAGGGTGCCCATAATGACCAGGAGCATTGGGCCCATGAAAGGACTGGCACAGTCAACATGCAACTGAGTCCAGAGTTCTCCCGGCCATTTGCATGAATATGGAGGTGCTGACGATGGCAATTTTTGTCCTTTTTGGCATCTGGGCACTGCCCGCCAATGCAGCAATGTCAGCATCCAACTCCAGCCACCAGACATAGCTTCTTGCTAGCATCTTCATTTTGGAAACCCCTGGATGACACTGGTGGAGCTCAGCCAGTATCTGGTGGCAGCCTTTACTCAGGACAGTCCCCCTTCCTCCCCACAGTAATATGTCGTCCTCTACAGTTATCTGGTCCCACCAGATCCAGAAAAGTTTCAATCCAGATTGAGATGGCCCAGCTATTTTAGTTTCACTAGAACAAGATCTTTTCGTGTCCACAGCGGATATTGTTTGTGGTGACTGGAAAGGTGTCCAGGAAGTTCAAAACCAAAACAGACTCTTCCAGGCGTAGCACCTCTGGTGGAGTATCTGCCAATGGGAGGCAGCGTAAGGCATCCGTATTCACCACTTGGTGTTTAACTTGTAGATTCTGAGAATAAGGGCCCAATGTTGAATTCTACCACCACCTTGTCTTCCTTCAGTAGCCCTAGCAGGAGTTTGTGATCTGTTACTACAACAAATTTCTGTCCATAAAGGGACTGGGGTAACTTCCTCACACCAAAGATGACCACTAAACCTTCCTTCTCTATCTGGGCATCTTTGCATCTGGCATCAGCCAAAGTCCAGGAAGCACACAATTGGATGGTCCTCTCCGTAGCACCACTGGTGAGCCAACATTACGCCAATACTGTATAGGGAGGCATCACATGTTAACACTGCCTCTCACTTCGGGCCAATAAGATGACTATAGTTGACTATAGTTGCTTTTTCACTTCCTTCAAGGCTGCTTCTCAGTTTTGCAACCACTCGCAGGGCTGACCCTTTATCAACAGCAGGTGTATAGGTGCCAAGATAGAGGTCGGGTTAGGTATGAATTTTCCATAATAACTCACTAGCCCAAGGCATGACCCAAGCTCCAGTACAGACGTGGGAAGCGGGGTTCCTTTGATTGCCCTCTCTTCCTCTTCCAACGGGTGTCAGCTGGTTTTGTCAACTCTGTGGCCCAAGTAGGTCAGTTGAGAGACCTGAAACTCACATTATTCCCTTTCTAAGGCATATGCACGTCTGGGAGAAACATTTAAGCAGCACTATGTCCAAGTTCTCCAAGTGCTCTTTATTGGTCTTCCCTATTATTAGTACGTCATCTAGGTAAATGGCTATCTGGGGTAGCTCTTGTACAGGTAAACAATCCCTTATCCGAAATTCCAAAATCTGAAAAGCTCCAAAATCAGAAGTTTTTTTCTCCACAACAAGGTTGTTTGGCTTGCAAACAGTTAACCCAACTCCACACCCACTCAACCTGCGTCACTCAGATGTGACATGGCGGCATGGCTCAGCACTGGCAGACATCAATTCTGTCTCAGCACTTGTTATAGTCACATTTGTGTCTGCTGCTTGGAAAGGATTTTTTAATTTCACTATGAAAATGTCATTTATTCCAAAATCTGAAAAATTCCGAAACCCAAAAACTAGCTGGCCCCGAGGGTTTTGGATAAAGGATTGTACACCTATAGAATGTTCCCCATGGTTAGCTGGACAAAAGTGCAGGCTGGTGATACCTCAAATGGCAATCTTGTATATTGGTATAAATCCTATGGATATTAATTGTAGTGTACTTCTGTGACTCCTCATCCAGTCACAATTGCAGGTAGTCGTGGCTCATGCCCAGCTTTGTTAAGGATAGCCACCCCACCATCATTGCGTACAAGTTCTCTATGCGAGGGATTGGGTATTTATCCAGCTGTGAGAAATGGTTTATCATTTGCTTAAAATCCCCACAAAGGTGAACTGAGCCTCCAGGCTTCACAACCAGTATGACTGGTGCTGCCCATTCTGCAAAGTACACCCTCCTGATTTCCGCCTCTACTTCTGTTTGCAAGGCAAATGGCACCAGGCAGGCCTTGCTTCCTGATCAACACGTCAAGTGGCTTTGGCCCCTTTGATAGTCCCAAGCCCTTCCTGAAATATTCCTGGGTATTTCACTAGGACTTCACTGAGGCAGCCATTTTCTTATCGAAAAATGTTTAGCCAATCAAGGTGAATCTTTCTCAATCAATTCTGCCCCAATAGACTTGGGCCTGAGCCTTTTACTACAATCAGTGGTAACTGCACTAACTGCTTCTCATAGGAGACCGGAACAGAAGTATTACCTTTAATCTGCAACAGTTCTCCAGTGTATGTTCTCAGTCTGGCTGAGGTCTTCTGCAACTGAAGGGTTGGAGACCCAGTGAATCTTGTTAAAGATGGCTTCTTCAGTCACAGATATAGCTGCGCTGGAATCAACCTCCATGGGAACTGGATGACCATTTAACCAAAATCAATTCTGGTTTGGATGTCACTAACCAATTTAATTGTTCCAACTCACATATAGGGGAACGTTCCAAGGTGTGCATTCTCCTGGGTACCAGCCTAAGACTTTTCTTACTCAAGTCAGACCTTAAAGGATTCCTTTGCTGTCGAGAGCCTACGTACCGGTAACAATTACAATTGCTTGCTGGCCCAGATCCTGAAAAATATTTTAGCCATTTGGATGAGGCATTGCTTTGTTGTTCTGCTGTGGACTAGGTGAGGGCCCTCTACTCAGGATGTGCCCTGCATGAGGCTCTGCAATTGCCTACACTCAAGTGGTGTTCTCCAAGATCAGTCAGAGAGGTGAGGGTGTCCATGTTATTTGGGATACCCTGTAGCTTCCATGCTCCACTTGCCACCCTTTCTAATGACAACATCACGTGCTGTGCCTGTTTGAAGTCCAGTTGGGCTTCAGTTAGTAGGCGCTTCTGCATGTTTATGTCATTAATTTCACATACCAAACGGTCTCACAGCATCTCATTCAGGGTTAACCCAAAATCACATGTCTCTGCAAGTCATCTCAACCTCGTCAAAATCCTGATATGGATTCCCCAGGTTCTTGAACAGCCAAATAAAACTGATAGATTGTGCATTTATTTTTTCAGCAGCATAGAATATGTCTGCACATATAACTCTGCAAATACAAATTCACCCCATAGACTTATATATGTGTGTACGTGCACAAGAGAGAGAGAGAGTGTGTGAGTGTGTGCATGTGAGAGAGTGTGTGTTTGCATGGATGAAAACTTGGTAAAGTGTCATGATTTGGAGATGCTGGTGTTGGATTGGGGTGTACAAAGTTAAAAATTACACAACACCAGGTTATAGTTCAACAGGTTTAATTGGAAGCGCACTAGCTTTCGGAGCGTCGCTCCTTCATCAGGTGATAGTGAAGTCCTCCACTGTCACCTGATGAAGGAGCGATGCTCTGAAAGCTAGTGCGCTTCCACTTTAACCTGTTGATAACGTGTGTGTGTGAGTGTAATGGGGTATAAGCCTGTGAGAGGGTGTCAGCATGGAGGGTGTGAGTGTGGAGGTGTGTGTGCGTGTGCATGAGAGAGAGCATGTATATGAGATAGGGTCTGCGTAAGTATGTGAGTATGTAAGAGTGTGCGTGTGTGAGAGTGTATAGTGTATTGGAGTCACCTGTAGTGTGACATGAACCCAAACTCCTGATTGAGGCCATCTCCATGAGTACCAAATTTGGCTACCAGCCTCTGCTTGGCCACTCTGTGTTGTTGCTTATCCCAAAGTCCGCCTTAGATCTTCGGGTGACCATCCTCCAAGGTGGACTTCGAGACAGGCAGCAATGCAGAGTGGCTGAGCAGAGGCAGATTCCTGAAGAAGGGCTTATGCCCGAAACGTCGATTCTCCTGTTCCCTGGATGCTGCCTGACCTGCTGCGCTTTTCCAGCAACACATTTTCAGCAGAGGCTGATAGCCAAGTTTGGTATCCATGGGGATGGCCTCAACTGGGACCTTGGGTTCATGTCACACTACAGGTGACCCCAATATAGTCTCATACACACACACTCTTACATACCCACACACGCACCAGATCCTGTCTCATACACACACTGTCTCTCATTCACACCTACGCACGTACCCTCTCACAGGCTTATACTCCATCAACCTAGACACACTTTACCAAGTATGCACACATGCAAACACACACTCTCATGCACTCTGTCTCTCTCTCATGCACACACACAACATATATGTCTATGGGGTGAATTTGTATTTGCAGAATTATATTTGCAGATACATTCTATTTTGCTCAAAAGAAAATGCACAATCTTCAGGCAGTCAATGCAGGCAGTTTATCCATGTACTATTTTGTAAATTCCACTTTGGAAATAGAAGCAGTCTGACTTAAGATTGGGATACAGACAGACTCTTTAATGCATTGTCCGAGCTGAGATGTCACCTTTTGTTATAAAACCTTACATTATCGCGAGAAGGTGCTTAAAAGAAGTTCTGGGGTTTATATATTAATGAACTGAAACCTGCAGCCCATTCTAAAAGATGAAAGACTTAACAGCAATTTAGGTTTGTTCAATATATCATTTCAGTTGCATGACACCGTAATCTTTTGCGATTAAATTCTGTGTCTTGTGATCTTATATTCCACAACCACCTGATGAAGGAGCAGTGCTCCGAAAGCTAGTGCTTCCAAATAAACCTGTTGGACTATATCCTGGTGTTGTGTGATTTTTAACTTTGTCCGCCCCAGTCCAACAACAGCACTTCCACAATGTATATTTCTTTTTTCTTATAAACCGCTACACTACCGTCAAACACCAGAAGTGCTTATGTTTGCCCAGCGCCCATGTTGTATGCGTGTAGGTGTAGGACACAGTGAAAAAGACGAGTGCAGAAAAAGTTATTCGTATTCCATCACCAGGAAGAAAAACCACCTGAGTGGCCAGTGACAAGCACTGCCATTCTCAACAGAGGCCATTGCTTAAGTGATCGAAAAATGAAGGAGAAGGGGTAGGTATAAATTAAAATAGAGTTGGAGGGGGAAATAGAACACTCCACATCCTGTGGTGCCCACCTCTCCCTGAAACCTCTCGCATATTGCTAGACACCACATATCCCTTCTCCATCGATACCTTGGCCCAAACATAATCCCCTGGTTATAATTTTTTTTCTTTTTTTCTTTCTTTTAGTGAAAAACAATAAGTGTGTAAAGTGTAAATTTTTATTCATTTTCCACCACCAGGAAGAAAGAAAACACCCGAGTGGCTAGTGACAAGCAAGGCCCTTCACATCAAAAGGCAAT
>NC_057718.1:46239463-46292205 GCF_004010195.1 Chiloscyllium plagiosum
CAGTCCGTGCAGACAGAATGCAAAACATCTCACAGAGGGTCTGCACTACTTAAAGGCAGCCTGTACCTCTTAAAGAAGAAGTGAATTGTCACTGCAGCATGGATTCAAAGTCACTCAGGGGGACATTATTTTTATGAAGAACACTAACTAATGTCACGACAGGCAGAAAGCATGATTCAAAGTCTTCAGACATAGATACAAGCTAAATGTTTCAGGGCACTCCTCTCTGCTGCACCTTTGCAATGAACTAATTACAACACTTGCTTGAGACACAGTGTGGAAATCTATCGTATGATGGAGGGATTGAGAAGTAAGCAAAGCCTTTCTCATTGACAATGCACCATACTTGCATTTTGTATTCAGACAACTGACAAGGGAAATACATGGAGATCAGATCTTATGGCTTTCATTTGCTCTGTCTTTGAGAGTTAGCACAAATGCCGATTATAAATTAAGGAGCAATACATTTCTAAACTGGTCTTACTAAAGCTGACAATAACATGCATATAAAATTGTTTCCAAAAGTGAAAAGCATAGCATGTTAATGCACTTGTCCAATGTTTATCGTGGTTTCTCTTATCAGGTAATAAGTAATGTAAAACATAGGGTTCCGGACTACAAACCAAGGGATGCAATAAAACATGGGGCAGCTGTAGTGGGGAAAGATCATTGTCTAAGATCTTTCTGCTAAAGCATAATGGGGCTTCGTTCAGCTCTCAGACCCCCTCATTGCCTCAAAATGAATGTAAATAATTTCTTGCAGGAGCAGAAAATGCTTTTGCTTTGCAACCAAAGGGAAACTCTGAAGAATGTCAAATTCCAATCCATCGTTTGTATTTTTTTTCTGAAAAGACAGTACAGAACTGTTTTAGTACTTTTTGTACGTACTTAAAGATAATTATTTATAATTAAGATAAATTTTTGCAGTAATAAAAGTAACACAAAATATGCAAATTCACTTTGAATTTTTTTCATTCCCACTGTTAATTAGGACAGGCATCATATCAGTGGAGGGAATTGGGAATTCCAATGATGTTCGGAGCAGAACAAGCCAGCTTGCAAGGAACAAAACAGCATAAGAGCAACATCCAGGTTTTCAGTGCTCTATATAGTTTTAAGCTGAATGAACACTTGAATACCCTTCCATTATGTGTGGACATGCTTCTGAACTCTGTTCATTGTCTTGCAATGATTCTTTTTTTGCTTCTCATCTCTATCTTTTTGGGATTTAGTCGATACATTGGACTTCTGAATTTGTTGAGGCCATTTTTCCATTTCCCTCCTTCCATGGCTGCTCCTTTTCACAAATCAAATGGTGCTTCGTCAAAGAATATACCATGAAAAGAGACCTGAACTTATTAAATATTTGCTTTAATGACCCAGGTACTCTTCCTCAAGAGCAGGATCATTCCTAAAACCAATCACATGGTCGATGAGAATGGAAACTGTTTTAATAACAGACACCTGCTTTCTTGGTATCTGATTTATCTAATGGTTTCTGGACTCATTTCAAATTTTATTGGTCTTGTTCTCTAGTTTTTTCAATTAAAAGTAAAATTAGGAATTGGATTGTGATTCCCAAGCTCCTTTCTTTTGGAATCTCTATTCAGAACTGTTCCCATAGTGGTTGAAAGATATACATCAGTGGTTCTGTTTTCTTGAGACCACAAGTGCATTGAAACTGGACAGTTGTTAATTACGAGACTTTCTATTCCTGCTTTCGAAATCAACTTCTGTAAAATGTTCAGATAATTCAGACCAATCCCTAATGGTTACCAGGTATGCTTTGATCCTTTTTTGTTCACTCAGTAAGTTGGATTTAAGTTATGAATCATCACAAAGTTTTACAAGTGGCTTACAAGCATCACCAGGATAGGTACTTGGCCAATATGGATTCCAGACACACCTTTCTTTTACTTTCCTGTAACCCAATTGTCTTACATTTCTGATCCATTATCACCATATGCTGGATTTCTCAAATCTGATTAGGTGCATCATCTGGGGTGACTTTTGCCAATATAATGATTCTAACCATGAGTGGGCTAGAATCAGTTAATTATCACAGGTCTTGCAGTTCTATTTTTAACTCATCCTTGAATTGTAATAAGGCCACTTTTGATCTCTGAGCAATTTTTTTCAGTATGGTATTAAAACCTGCATTCTTGCCACAGTGTGTCCAACTAAATATAAATTACTGGCCAGCCTCAAGGAGGCTGGAATGTCGGTGACATCTCAGCAGGCTAAAGTTCAATCGTGGTGTAATTTATCCAATTAAGGATTATAGGACAGAGTTTCATGGTGCTGGACAGGATCAGCAATATTTCCTGTACAGGGCAATTTACATGCTCCTTGGACTTCCTCTTCAGTTTCAACCTTAAAACACTTCAATCTGAGTAGGATACAATTACAATTAATTTGTGTTTCTTTTCACACCCTAAAGGTGGCTGATCTGGATCATATCATCTTAGGTTTGCATCCTAGTACTGATTAACACATGATTTCATATTGGTATCTTGTATTGCAAACAACAGGGTGATTTACAATTTTAATGGCAAGTATTCCATTTACATTTTGAAAACCTTTAAGTGAACCCTCAGTTTACTTGTGCTGCAGCAAGCTGTTGCATGCTGTTCTCTCTCTGCCACATGAGACAAGTGTCCCCACTGCCTCTTCAAAGTGTAGGGATGCATGTTTGTGTTAATTAAATACCTCCAAACTGGAATGAAGCTGGGAACACATGTAGTGAGCATTTTGTCAACCATACCTTCCAAGACACCAGTCCTAGAACAGAACCTGGAAACTCATGTCCATGAAAATCAATAGTTGCATGTGTCGTAACCAAGCTGCAGGTACACCTCATATATCTTCACTTGTATTATAGGATAAAATGTCCATAAAAGGTTGAAAAAGAAAATAGTAACAATATTAATTGATTGTACATTTCTTCTAGGTCAGTACAGATAATTCAAATCATTTCCTAAAGATGTCATACTAAAACTGGAACTCATACAATTGATCCACTCTAAATAATCCAATGTACAGAAGACAAAAAAAAGATGAACTTTTAAGAAACCAAAACTACCCTTTGCAAAGCAAATTATGCCATTAGAACCTCCATGCCAAATCAGCGGACTGATCTTACCAAGCCCAAACCATCACCAGATTTACTGAACATCACACATTAACTACACTTGAAATCTATATTGTTTGGGCTAGTCTGAAGAGATGTTGCAAAAGGGCTACGGTTAGATATGGAGAGTAGCCCTGCTGTGGCAAAGAAAGGCAGACATTCAGAGTTCAAGGATCATAGAGCAAAACTGATTGCTTACTTTGTTTTTAGTTTGTGGAATGTAAACCAACATTGTGCTGTGAATATGACACACATTCCCACATACGATCTGCATTTCCCTTCCCATCCTGTGCAAAATCTTACAAACTTTATCACAGCTGAAAACAATAACTCTAGTTGCTATACAAGTGAAAATGATAAAGATTACATTTGTTCTATTTGCATTGTGCTAAATGTTTTTATCTGTTCTGACCTTTTGAGCTTACATAATGCCTTACTTTCAGCTTTATGTTGGAGTGAAACACTCCTAGATGAAAGAAGCAAAGTTACTGTAAGGTGCTGGAACTCATAGTGTGAGGTTTCTGGTTGTGGAAGGCTGTAATATCTCTGCAACAGTCAGAGTCACATCCAACAACACAGTGGCTGAAGTACCTATCTCTGCCTTACATTTATAGGAGCCCTGGGGGGAATGGCTGCTTACCCCAATCTCTCCAAAGGAGATTGTTTATCCAGACGTTCTCCGACAACTGAACATCCTAGTTGTACATTTCCTGATCTGCAGGATAGCTGTCAAGAGGTTGTCTCTGGAGTAGGTGAAGCCTATTTTCACTGCACTTGCTAAATAATTACCTGGTGAGAAATCCAGCAGAGAGAGCCTCCTATAACTGAGCAATAGCTCAGCTTCTGAGAGAACACTATTTGTGCTTTGGCTTTGGAGCTCCCATCTTGCAGATGATCACCAAGATGCCACTTGCTACCCAATGTTAGGAACTCATTGTTTCGGGACTGTCTTATTAATAGGGATACATTGCTGCATATTCACTATAGCTGCACTTTACTCAAAGGAGGCTCCAAATCTACACTTACTCTCAAACTAATCTCCTATTAAAGGAAGACACAACAGAAATCAATCATTGCCCAACGTACGAGCTTGTAGCCTCATCTGATCATTCACCTTTCACTGATATTAGATTGACTTTCTTTTCTTACTTGTGGGTTTCTGCTTTGCCGAGTGACACTTTTACAAACATATTAACTGTACATTCTGCTACACTTGTGCTGGAACTTGGGCATGTGAAATGCTTGACATTATATGTTGTGAAGTGATTGAGGCCAAGGTACCAATTCTTCTGAGCTCCTCAAAGAGCAAAAAGCATTTAACAATATGTCCCGCAAAAGGTGGGTTTGTAAAGTAACTCAGATCATACAACTTCCATACAGAGAAGCAGATGGAGGGCCTGGTTCCAGGATTTGAACCTGAGGGAAGGATCTTCTGCTCTCACTCGGGGCAAACTTGGCAAGCTTGGAGGTGAGAAGGATATTTCTTAAGGCAGAGTGGTAGTGTACCTGAACCTTGCCACACGTGATTGACCTTCCCATCCTACCACCTACTGGCACTGTTAAGTGGAACACCAAGGTGAATTTGTATAGGCTGCTTGTCATCTCAAGTGGCTTTGGGACAGGAGGGCCTTGATCAAAGGCCTAATCAATGGAAAGGATATAGGGAAGAGAGTGACCGCTGACAGCTATCTGTTTGCTTTTTATGCCAATACCTCAACATTCTCCACCCGTACCCTCCCTGTG
Source organism: Chiloscyllium plagiosum (assembly GCF_004010195.1). Taxonomy (NCBI): domain Eukaryota; kingdom Metazoa; phylum Chordata; class Chondrichthyes; order Orectolobiformes; family Hemiscylliidae; genus Chiloscyllium; species Chiloscyllium plagiosum. The sequence continues at coordinate 46,244,337 of NC_057718.1, forward strand.
ATCCCATCCCATAAAACCCTTCTCTTCCACACATTACCTACCTGTGGCCTTGATTCTCCACAATCTTGGAACTCTGTGGGTGTGCAGAGACTATATCCCTCTGGGAACAGCAATACCCCTCTCATGGCTGATTAGTTGGCAGCTGTTGATGGGTGGGACTTCTGTCCCTGGATTCCAGGAGAAGGTGGCCTCATCACTGCCTGATTGTTATGTAGTTTAGAGGGTCTTCTCAAGAAGAGTCACCATGGGTCCTCACCGTTCTTGAGTGAGCTACCTAAACAAGCATTTCAACTTTATTCTCAAGTGGATGATACTGGCAAAAAGAGGATACTTGCTGAGTGATGACACTAAAACTTTAAACTCATTCAAGTCAGTGAAACTTTGAATCTCTGTCTCATTAAGACAAGTGCCATGGCCAGAAGGAAAGCACAGTAAAACTTGCAAGTGACACAAACTGGCCTGATGCATCTTGTACACCTAAAATAGATCTCAACTATATGCAGTCTGTTCATTTCCAAGTATTACTGGTTCTTTCCCTCAGGGAGTTCCTCATTCACAGTGTGATGCTTCAGTACAGCAGACCCATATGTATTCTCTATTCTTCCTTAGCCATAAGCATCCTTTGACTATAAGGCCATGAATGAAAATAACAGCCAGTGACAAAGCAGATAAAACAGCATTGCAAGGTCCTGGCTATTTCTCTCCCTATCTTTGACAGTTCCTATAAATCCATATCATAGTTTGCCAGACACATTGGGTTTGGCCTATCAGAAGGTGTGTGTGGAATTAGTTCACCCCATTAGAATGTTTGTTGCAAAAAGAGCACACTCTAGATAATCTCTCTGATGATATAGTTAATGGGGCAGTTAAACTGGGTCATGCCTTATCTGAATGTATAAGAATCTGCTTACAAATTATCTTGCAATTTCCTTTAATGGCATTAGACGTCTCCCTTATTTGCTTCCAGATCTGATGTTTCCAGGTAACTTGTACCTCAGTTGAAAAAGGTGATTCCAACACAACCTGCAAGACATCGTGAGCAAAAGTTTTCCCTGTTCACCTTTGCACACCTCTGAACCCTTCACCTTCATCCATCTGCGGCACTCCTCTGATTCCTCAGAAGGGGGACTACTACTCCCAGCCTTCTGAAAGCAAATTCCCAAATCTGCCAGCCAACCAGCAGCATCCTGGCTTCATTTCCTGTATGACTTCTCCACCTCCAATCATTAACAAGTGGATACAAAATCTGATCCTTGGTCCCAGACAGTTTCTCTCTCCCATGATGGTGACACAGGCATACACAGAACCAGTTCTGATATACCAGTAGTATGTACAAGAGGAAAGATTCACAAACCCATAAACAACATTGTCACACTGGATAACTTCCCACACTGATTCCAATCCACTAATCAAATCTGGAGAGTACATAATGGAGGGTAACCACTGTGCAAGCTCATAATGTTCTGAAAATTACTACATTATTATATTGTTGACCTGCTTTAAATAGACAGGAATTTACTTTTTAAGATATCACAGTTCATACATCAAACCCCTTTATCATTATTACTCCCATCTGTCATATATTTCTACCCAGAAATGGAAGACAATCACAGGAGTATACCTATGGAAATTCTTTTTATTCATTCATGGAACGTGGGCTTCACTAGCTAGGTCAGTATTTATTGTCCACCCCGAATTGCCCAGGGGTTAATTGCCCTAAGAATCTATCATATTGCTGTGGGTTTGGAATCATATGGAGGCTAAACCAGCAAGGACACCAGTTTCCATTCCTAAAGGACACTAGTGAACCAAACGTTTTTCCAAAACAATAGGCAATTGGTTCATGGCCATTGTAAAGCTCTTAATTCCAGACTTTTATTGAATTTAAATTCCATCATCTGCCATGATATGATTCCAACCCTGGGTCCCCAGAACATTACCTGGATCTTTGAAGTAGTGATCCAGTGGTAATACCACTAGGCCACCATTTCCCCACTTACATAGCAAAGTTTCAGCATGTCAGAATCATGGATACCTTATGTGTATGCCATTGACTTTGGCAATACATTTCAGAGCAATTTCTTATTTTTAAATGATGCATTTTGCATGTAATATCCAAAATCTACCCTTCAGGTGGTGAGAGTGACAGGAGTCACAAATCAACGAGCAACACTGATAGTTGGAAGAAAAAAGGTCTTAATAGGAAACTAGCCTGGGGCAAATGACACTGAAGCAGCACAATTATTTAACATCCACCTTCAAAGATTTACCATTTCTCATTGCTGTGTGGTTGCTTAAAACACGCTGGTTAAAGAATAAAATCAAAGAACTGCTTCTCCTCTACTTTTTGGCAAAGTAGGAACAGGAGGTGACGAGCTAAGGAGTGATTAACTTTTGTAAGATTCATAAACATCTCTGAATTTAAGAAATAGTACAATGTTTTCTGCTGACTCTGAGCATGTTAAATGCTTCTGTAATTCTATGATTATTCTATCATTTTTCCCATCAAATATTTGGAAATAATAAGAGCAATTTGTCAACCTCATGGTACAGACGATAAAAGTTGCTTGCACTGAACATGATTTTGTGACTACTTAAATTAATGGCTCGAAAAGTGTGTTCTGTGCTTGTTCCAATTTCCAATGTGCTTCTACCAAGCAAAGCTCATCATTCATAGTACAAAATCAAGGAAAAAAAAGCCATATCGTCGATAAATATAATTTCAATGTCACAAAGGAAAACTTTTGTCATGGGCCATAAGACAATGTACTGTGGTCTGTTAATGTGGCCAATAGGCACTGTCACTTCCATTTCTCAATTTACCTCTGCCCCTTAAAGCTGGCATGATGCTTAATGAATAGTCCATTGATTATAAAATTTAGCATGTTATTCCCTAGCTCACAGTGGTTTACCCACAGTCATCCATCCAGTCTTCCTTACTCTTCAAATGGAAGTGGCACTATCCATTACCATCAAATGAATAGCAACTGAAAGATATGGTTTTGAATTTATAGTCAAAGATCAGCAGCACCTTTGTTTATTGGAACTGCCATATGTTGCTGAAAGGAGAGGAATAAATTGGAGTCTTGCACAGCCTCATATCAACCTCATATCAACTGATGAATGCATAGCAGTCTCAACTCTGAATGATAAAATCTGTCTTCAGTGTTCATACTTGGTCATTTATGGAAACATTCTTGTCCCAAGTAGGACATACCAACAGGTTCCACATATAGACAGGTGACTACTAATTCGACAACAGCCTTAAACGTTTATGCCACATGATGGTCAGGCTTTCTCAGACATAGCAATGCTCCCACCCAGAGATGAACAACTTGGGCGGGGGGGTGGGGGGTGGTGATGGTGGTGAGTGCAGGGTGTTTGACAGGGAGGAGTTCATCACACCCGGGCAATGGACTCAATGCTACATTTTACTAGCGACTCTCAATGATGCTATTAAGGACAGTGACCCGTCACCCTAAGTGTTTCCAACTAAATCGGAGAATTTCAGGAGCACCACCACTAGCAGTAGCCATTGCTAGTCTGCACCTGGTGGAAGATGGAGCTGCAGTAGATGCCACCTCAGAGTAAACTAAGTCAGCTTCAGGAAAGCCATTGTCAGGCACCAATGAGGGCATGGGATAGTGTCACTGAGGGCACAAGGCATGGTTATTGTCACTCAAGAGCCCCTTTCTCCAAAACATGAACAAAAACAAGGTTCATCCCTCCTCTTTGGATCCCACTGGCAAGCTAATAGGGCTTTCCTAATATTTATTCCACAAAGAGTCAGAGAGTCATACATCATAGAGACAGATCCTTCCATCGGAGATCCTCCCAGACTGCTGGTTAAACTGCAGCCATTATAACTATTGAGTATTTTCCATTGCACAAACTTCTGAGATCCTTTTCAATTTCCAGCACCTCTATTTGTGATTCTGAACCTGTTTAGAGCTGCATGTTAAAGTTTTTGTAATCACAAAATAAGACATTTTTGGAAGAGGAGGATTGGAAGTAACATGAAGTGAAGGTACATTTATACTTGGGGCAATCATATTGCCCAGTCTTACCCAGCCATCCACCTTAACTGATGAATGCATAGCAGTCTCAACTCTGAATGATAAAATCTGTCTTCAGTGTTCATACTTGGTCATTTATGGAAACATTCTTGTCCCAAGTAGGACATACCAACAGGTTCCACATATAGACAGGTGACTACTAATTCGACAACAGCCTTAAACGTTTATGCCACATGATTCTGTCAAATAATTACTGAATATAAGTGCCAGATAACTCAACAAGCAGTTCAGGAATGCAAAGAATAGATCGATGTCATGCTGGTCACAGCAAACTCCTTCTTTCATTTTCAATGAAAGGAGCTGACAATACCAAAGAATTTGATATGTTTTCAGTTTCCTGCAAGTATAAGATGACACACATCCTACACCCAAATCCATAGCCTTCATAAATAGAAACTTGATTCTCTCCATCAATGTAACCATACGAGCAACTATGGCTACAAATTTACATGAGGTTGACTCTTAACGCCCTCTGAAGTGCCCTAGCAGGCCACGCAAATCAACTAAGAATAAGCAATAAATGTCAGCCTTGGTAGAGACACCCACATCCCAAGAATGTAAGAATAATTACGCACTTGAACACCCACTATGCTTTGAGTAGTCACATCAACTGTAGTTTATGTCAAACTGTCACATTACTGATACACAATTGCATCACACAAGAGCCATTACCATGGAGAGGTAATGAGGGGATAAACCTGCAATCATTGGCAGAGAAGGTTGCAGTATAGGGTCTATGCAAGTGTCGATGTCTGGAAGAGCATGAGTAACACGACCCACTACAATGACATTTAAGGTCATATGTAAAGAAGAGCTTGCATAGACTTCACAGGAGACAGATATATCACTGTGATGTGGTACATAGTTTGCAATTATGCAGTAACCTAGTAAATACAGAAAAGACTCCATAAACTCTCCAAACTAATGATGGATCATGTTCTGTACTATGTCTGTGCTTGGTATCTTGCTGCAAAGGAAAGCTTTGCTAGATCTTCACCTTAAAATTGTATCAAGATTTTACATAGAAAACTGTCACCACTTCCCATTCTAGTACCAATCTAAGGCTTACTAATGTTGAGTGGTAAAGGATGACCATGTGAAAGTCTTGCAGAAGAGACACATTCTTCGGTAACAAGAAAGGTTTTTCTACAATGTATTACAAGTTACACTGGAGTAAGATATCTTCACTAACACTAGGTAAGAAATGTTGTTACCTTCTACAAGATAGTAACTAGGTCAACGTTACATGATTATAGACTACAGATTTCAACTGCAGACTGACTAGTCTCACTTAGAAACACTTGTGGACAAGGTCTCAAAAGAGCAAACACTTAAGCCATTAAACAATTGCTTAAGCAAACACATCAACTTTACCTACTCCCCTTATGCATCTGACTTTACAAATTTAATCTTGGTTTACTAACGACATGGTCATTTGCTTGAGGATGATTGACTGAGATGTTGCTGTTTGTTATTCTGTGCCACTGGTGAGTCTTTTATTTCTTGAATGTCTTTCACCAAAGACATTTGGTGAAGTACTGTTATCCTATCGGGAAGATTCTTAACCTCCTCAGCATGTGTAAGGGAATACTATTGAGTTGGTAGGTGAAGTAACCTTCCTCATTTGACTTTGTCCTGAGATAGACTTAGCTGAAGATTTTCCACTTTGGGGCCTGTTCTTTTAGCCAATATCATCATTTTATTTTTGGTGTTGCCATTGTCTGTGGCCCTGGCTGTGTAGTATTAGCCATAACTTCTCTGAATAATAATTTCTACCAGAGTTTTCTGGAAGTCAAACTCTGAAGGTTTCCCATTGGTGAGAAAGAAGCAAACAGTTCTTTTTAGCACAGCGAAGTTGATAGATTTTTTTTATGTTGTTAATGTGAAACAATTACTTAATACCAGTGTGTCTGATCTCAATTGGTGGGTTCATCTTTCAGGGGTCAGCCAACAGACCTTTGAGGCCAGTAAAGACAACTTGTTGCTGGCATGTGTCAAGTTGGTCAATGGTATATGTTTTCTTTGATGGTTGGAATTCTTCCCCAAATTTCAAGTTTTTTGGGGCAACACATGCCTTCCCGTTCAGAAATAAAGTCTTCTGGTTCTGGATGGCATAAGCATGTTCTGCAAACTAGATTTTTATGTCTGAAAAATCACTTTAATATCATTTAATATTATGTTTTATTCACCTGCCACTGTTAGCATCAAACCAGTGGATTGTAACATTACCTTTCAATCAAGGAGGTTTATAAGATAATATAGTGATGTCCACCTCTGTATTAAGCTTAAATTGAATCAGGTATCCATTGACATAGATGAGCTCTGTCATGTGTGGTTCAGATGTGTCACTTATTTCATGTGGAATTGGCTGTGGTATTTCTTCTACAGCATCATATTAGGATAGATGTTCTAATGGAAATGTATTTTTGGGAATCAGAATTATTTTCTAACGATGTTTGGTATAAGGTAATAGACTTTTTTGCAGATGTAACCGGCATTGTTGTTAAGGATTGTTTCTGGTTTTGCATTTTCCTTTAACATGTCCCTCTTTCTTGGAAAAGTGACATACTTGTGGTGGAGCTGGATGTTGCTTTCATTTGTGTGTGTTTTTCTTTACTCCACACCTTGCACGGCCACTCCTAGCATCGAACAATAGGATTACTGTTTGTTTTGATTTGTCATGTGATTAATTGGAATATTTATACCTCATGAAGTTGATAGGTTCTGTTGATCTGTTTGTGTAAACTTGTGCTTCTATTTCCCAGATTGTGCTGAGTCTTTTTCCTGAATCTCAGCTTCTAAAAAAAATCTGGATAACCTTTTCAGTGTGAGACCTTCCTTCAATTATAAAAGATGTGAATGGAATGTATCAGAAATTCTGATGATAATTGTCTGTAATTGGCTTGGTTCTGAGGCTTCATATTCACAAGACTTAGATAATGCATAAATATTACTGAAGTTTTCAACAGGTTCCCCTGGACACTAATCTTTTATTGAATCTTGCTCTTTACATAACGGAATTACCTCTCAAAGTGAAATAATTGTCAAATGATTTTCAGACATCAAAGTTACCCTGCTTCACGTTTCATCTGTTAATAACATGGCCTGTTAATGATCCCATGGCAATATTTTATTGACTTGGAAAAAGTCAGACAAGTTAAATGAGGAGTTGTTCAAAGTGTGCGTATGATTTCAGTCAGGTGAGGGAAGATGGCATGGAGGGGTCTGTTCAGGGCTCTTTTCAAAGAAGAAGCAGAGAGCTTTCAAATCTTCCTGCTGGGGAATGGGTGTGCTAGAGGGATTGTACATCCACGATTCTGAGGAGGTAGTGAGAGCCGGAAAACTGGGAATTGTGCCACCAATATAAAGTGTCAGAAGAATCACAAACATATCTGAGAAGAGACTGAGCAAGGGGCATGGCATAAAGTAGAACCAAGGTAGCTAGAAATAAATTGCTGAAGTGCTGAAGATAAGGAAACTGGTGAAGTCAATGTTAATGCCATGTGGTTGAAGGTATCCAGGGTGGAAAATGAGACATTCTCCCTCCAGTTGTCAGTGGATTTGATTTAGCAGTCGAGGAGGCACAGGACGTGCATGTCCTTGGGGGAATGTGAGGGGGAGTTGAAGTGGTTGGCCACAGGCTGGTCATGTTGTTTGGTGCGTGTGTCCCAGAGATATTCCCTGAAACGCTCTGCAAGTTGGCGTCCTGTTTCCCATATGTAGAGGAGGCCACATCAAGAGCAATGAACACAGTAGATGATGCATTTGGATGTGCAGGAAAATCTCTGCTGGATGTGGAAAGATCCTTTGGGACCTTAGATGGAGGTGAGGGGGGAGGTGTGTGCGCAGGTTTTACGCCTCTTGCCGTGGCAAGGGTATGTGGGAGGTAGGGGGAGGGGGGATGTGGGGGCGTGGAGCTAATGAGGGAGTCGCAGAGGGAATGGTCTCTGCAGAATGCAGATAGGGGTGGGGAGGGAAATTTATTCTTGGTGGTGGGGTCTCACTGTAGGTGGTGGAAATGACAGAGGATGATATTTTGTATCCGGAGATTGGTGGGGTGGCAGGTGAGGACCAGGGGGATTCTATCTTTATTGTGTCGGGGGGGTGAGGTTTGAATGCAGAAGTGTGGGAAGTGGAGGAGACACCCTGGACAGTAGTGTGTTTAATGTGAGAGGGGAAATTGTGGTCCCTGAAATAAGATGTCCTGGATGGAATTGCTCTTCCTGGGAACAGATATGGCAGAAGCAGAGAAATTAGGAGCAAGGAATCTCATAATATGGGGGAGGGGGGGTGGTGTGATGGGGGAGCGGTGGAAGGAGATGTGTTTGGAATAGATGCCCATTTTGAATCGGTCACCAGATATGGAGACAGAGAACTCCAGGAAGAGGATAGAGCTGTCAGAGATGGTCCAGGTGAATTGATGAAGTTGATGGACTGTTCAACTTCTGTATGGGAACATAATGTGATACCGATATAGTCATTGATGTTGCAGAGGAAAAGATTGGGGATGGTGCCGGTGTAAATCCTGAAGATCGACTGTTCCACTTACCTGACGAAGAGACAGGCATAGCTACCCCTTTGGTCAAAAGGAAGTGGGAGGATTCAAAGGAGAATTTGTTAAGGGTGAGGCCAGTTCCGCCGATCGAATGTGTGTTGGTGGAGGGGTACTGGTTGGGTTGGTGTGAAAGGAAGAAACAGAGGGCTTTTAGGCCTTCACCATGGTGGATGGACATTTATAGGTACTGATGTCCACGGTGAAAATGAGGTGTTGGGGACCAAGTAAACAAAAGTCATGGAGGGGATGGAGGGTGTGGGTGGTGTCCCGAACATATGTGGGGAGTTCCTGGACCAAAGAGGACAGGACTGACCAGAGATATGAGGAGATGAGTTCGGTAGGGCAGGAGCAAGTAGAGGTGATGGGTCGACCGGGGCAGTCAGGTTTGTGAATTCTGGGTAAGGTTTGTTGGGTTTGAGAACTATGAGGTTGGAGGCTGTGGGTGGGAACTCCCCTGAGGTGATGAGATTATAGATGGTCTGGGAGATGATGGTTTGGTGATGAGAGGTGGGGTTGTGGTCAAGGGGACGGTAGGAGGAGGTGTCAGCAAGTTAGCGTCTGGCTTCAGCAAGGTAGAGATCGGTCTGCCAAACTACCACTGTGTGCCCCCTTGTCCACTGGTTTAATGTTAAGATTGGGGTTGGAGTGGAGGGAGATTGGAGGGCTGTGCCTTCCGAGGGTGAGATGTTGGAGTCAGTGAGAGGGGTAGACAGGTTGAGGCAGTCAATGTCATGACAGCAGTTGGAGATAAAGAGGCTGAGAGAGGGTAAGAGGCCAGCATGAAATATCCAAGAGGATGGAGTATATTGAAGGTAAGAGAAGGGGTCATCAAAGGGTGGGTGGGAGCCGCGACTGAAAAGTAGCCACAAGGCTGAGGCGGCAGAAGAAAAGTTAAATGTCACAATGTGTATAGAATCCGTTGATATAGTTGGGGCAATCAGAGTTGGGACAGAATAGACACTGGGGTAGAGAAGTTGTAGTTGGAAGATTGCAGTAATGATCAAGGGGAGTGGAAATTCAATTTCTGGGGAGGGATAATTGGTGATGATAAAAGATGGAAAGGGAAAGGTGGAGGCCAGTAGGATGATGATGATAATGATGATGATGATGATGGTAATGGTAATAATGATGATGATCAGGGAGGGAAGGAACAGTCGCTGACCAAGCCTTTGTCCTTTGAATATGTAGTCAGATGATCCATCAGGAAATCTAAAAGCTTACAAAGCAGAATTGTACGTACTTAAAAATTGCTTCATTCACTGACAAAGAAGGTAAGACCTGGAATGAAAAGTGCTGTAAGCGTTCAATACATTTGTATTAGAAATTAATCTAAGAATAATAGTGTGCCTTTTCATAATGTTTCTGAGTTCTGAATTATTAAATTCTCAACAAATCAAAAAGCAAAAGGCTTTAGAAAATCTAATAGTAAAAATATTAAATGAATGTAAGATGGAAAATAATGACAAATGTTTTGGCTTTAAAATGATGATGTTTCTTCCCAAAGGCTCTGTCTTTCAGATCTGGCCCCGACTACAAGTCTTGTTTCATCTCCTAAAACATCCCTGGAATGGTCTTATATTCCCTTCTTTTCTGTTGGGATTTATTACCAAACAAAGATAGTTTTAGTCCCTATTTCTATTTCAATTTGTGTTGGGAAATTTTGTGATTACTCTGTCAACAGATACCCACGTTCAGCTAGAGGAATAAAGAACATATGACCATAATGCCACTAAAACTGGACTACATATATGTTTCCATTCCTTATGATTATTTTGAAACTCAGGTTTAATTCATGACAAGAATGATCAGGATACACTAGCACTGCTTCTGCACTGGAAGATACAATCACAAAGAGAGATTAAAACATAAGATGAAGTGGATTCCAAAGTTACAATGTTAAGTTTATAGTCTACGCACCTATAAACACCTGTTATTTAGTACCACTTCCATCATATCATATATTCTGAATTATTAGAAAGATATTTTGTATTTTAAATGTAGAATTTCTGTGAAAAATGGATGACCCAAATGTTATTAGTGTGAATCTTTTACAACACGGTCATATTCAAATGTTTTATAATCTACATATATGGAACAAAACTGCTAATTCAGTGAAAAGTTTCAAAAACACAGTTTTAAAGAAGAATTTAGAAAACAAACTGGACTACAAACCAAACAGCATGAAGTTGAAATCTGTAATCCTTCTCAGCCTTGTTTTTTTGGCTCATCCTCAAAAGGTCTAAAGCGTGGATTGCTGGAAAATTTAGTTTATATGTCATCTCTCAAATTGGAATGGGCATTGCCATCACCGCTTTCCCAGTGTGCACTTCAATAACTGGAAGACTTTTTGACATTAACAGGAACCCAGGCACTGTTAGATAGTGTCATGAAGATCTTCTGTTGCAAGCTTTGATGTAGATTTTGGTCAAATGTATTCACAGTCGAGAGTGTGTTGCTGGGAAAGCAAGGCAGGTCAGGCAGCATCTGAGGAGCAAGAGAACCAACGTTTCGGGCAAAAGCCCTTCAGCAGGAATCACAAACCTATCATGAAGAGGCCAATCATGGAAGTGATCAGCACTACAGGCAGTCCCTGGGTTACAAGAAGTTACACTTTCAAGTCCATTTGCAAGTTGGTTTGTGCACAAGTTAGAATACACTACATGAACAATATAAAGTAGCCATTGGTAAGTATAGGAAACATTCAGATGCTGGACCTTTGACAGAATCACATTCATAAGTAAAAGCATTCATAAGTCAGACATTCGTAAATTGGGGATTTTTCGATCAGAGCTGGCACTGGAGGGGGTGCAAAGGAGGTTCACTAGCTTGATTCTGGAGTTGAGCAGTTTGGCTTATGAGGAGAGACTGAGTAGACTGAGACAATACTCTTTGGAACTTAGAAGAATTGGGAGGGAATCATATAGAAACATAAAATTATGAAGGGCATAGATATATAGAAGCAGGGAGGTTGATTCTACTGGGTGGGTGAAACTAGAACTAGGGGGCATAGCCTCAAAATAAGGGCAAGCAGATTTAGGACTGAGTTGAGATGGAAATTCATCACCCAAAGGATTGTGAATTTGGAATTTCTTGCCAAGTGAAGCAGTTGAGGCTATCTTGTTGAATATTTTTTAAGGCAAAGATAGAAAGATTTTAGAACAGTAAAGGAATGAAGGGTAAGTGGCGCTGAGTCCATGAAAAGATCGGCCATTATCTTATTGAATGGCAAAGCAGGCTCAAGGGGCCAGATGGCCTACTCCTGCTCCTAGTTCTTATGTTCTTATTCCCTGTACTAAACTTGAGAAAGCAGCATTTATAGCATGTGTTGCAAGCCACTTCAAAGCATTTTTGATTCACAGGCACAACCAGTCCCATTGTGTGCTAGATAACACAAATTTTATTGTACTTCAGCCAGACAATTGAATAAAGTCGCTGGGTGGTAAAGACTTAATGGAATAATCCATGGGACTTATTATTTCACATGGGGTTCTTGATTTAAACAGAACAGAAATATTGCTGGCGAAATCATGATGCAAAAGTGAATGATGTTGAATTTCAAGTACTGTATTTTTATCGTGAAAATAAAGCAAGATTTTAAACCATTTTTCCACAATAATAATTGAATTACAATTGCGAGACAGCATGTTGTTTGAATTACAATAAAAGAAAAAATGGGTTTGTGGTATTTGTCCTGCAAAATATATGTGTGGTGTTTTGTAATTAGTTATTGGATTTATAATAGTCACTTTTCTAGTGGTTACAGTATTTATGTATAATTACTTTCATATTCATTGAAATTGCAAAGTAGCTTACTAATTAACTATTTCAAATATATAATTATGCCACATCTTTATACAAGATTTGCTTAATTATGTAGTCATGCCACTCCTTTTGTACACATCTTATTAAACACTCTTGCATTCACTCTTAGGCTTCCTTGTAATTTGCTCTTAAAATACGAGCTCAAATTAAGCAGCTTGTTTCCTGTAAACCTAACGGGAAAATATCAAAAAGTTTGTTTGAAGAAATGATTATACTGAAATATTGTATCACACCAACTTTACATTTTTAATTAAGGAAGTAGATGATCAATTTTTAAAGGGTGTATTTAAGAAGGAACTACTTCCACTAATGGAGGAATTAGGAGGGAGAGAACATAATAAGAGTGCATCGATTTGGAGGGAAATTAGGACACGGTGTTTCACATAAAGGGTATAGAAATCGAAGATTCTCTCCTCTTGATTCTAGTAGTTCTGGAATGTTTGGAGCTTTCAAAGCAGGCTTTTGTTGGTAGTATTATTAACAGATATGGAGCTGAGAGGTGATTGAATTCGGAATGATGATCTAATCAATAGGGGGAGCAGACTCAAGGCTCCGGGTAGTGCACCATTTCTTTGTTTATAAGAAAAGCCATTCCCCAGTCTAACGCCACAGCAAAGTAACAGAGATGAGGTTGTTTTCACTTGATGTGTCCAAGTTCACATTATGTTCCATTTAGTGGTTCAGAAAACAAAAGGGTCAACGTGACCCAATGCTTTGTGTACTTCAAGTTAGTGAAGCACTCCACCTTAGGAACTGTTAAATCTGCACAAATTCAAGTTCTCAGAATGTCTGAGGGATCCAGCTTAAAGATGTTCCCAAAAGTAACAGATTATAGTATCACTCCAGAGAATATGCTCAAGTGAACCATCTGGCACAGAGTGGCCACAGCTTTCATTCCTCTCCAGCAATCAAATTTGATACGTTTTTACCCACACTCCAATAGCACTCATCACAATATTGAATTGGACCAACTCACTGAACTTCATTTAACTGCTATGTATTTCTTTTCAGATAATGACATTCTCTATTGCTCGTTTGTTCATTTTAAGCTTTTATTTAAGTTATCATTCACATTACAATTCATTTTTCCTATTACAACTTATTACATCTATTGGCCAGTTGAATCTAACAGTAAAGGAGAATTGGCTGCTTTGTTGCACATAGCAAAAAAGGAGAATATGTTTACCTAATCATCAGCATATAATTAAAAGTCTTCCTTAAGGGTTTCTAGACTGAATTTACTGAAGGACTGAAGTAAAAAATTTATATCAAATTAAAGTCAAATTCAGACCTTAAAATGGTATTGTTAATGCTGTAAAGCTCTCAGTTACAGAGAGATACAGAGATCCTGTCAATAAATAAAATGGCCCGTTAACATTAGAGTTTTCAGCTTTGTTTCACCTTTGATAAATGGTGGTCACCACTGCACCAAAAAAAATCAACTTTACTAGAATGCATTTTACCAAATTATGCACCAAATTCATTTTTAGCCCATTCATTAAATTCTGATGCTTGCAAAACTAAGATATCACTGGACTTTGTGTTTGCCCATTACTATAGACACCAGTAGAAATAAAAAATATTGTTAATGTGACAAAAGAAATTTCAGGCATTCAATAACCAAAATCACATTTTTTTTTGTTAGTGGGCTAATTAATGATAGTAACTGACAATGAGTAATATTCATTTATTCACTAACATTACTCTCTATTTAATTTTAGTTAAAGACTGCAATTATTATTTGCTCCTCTTTGGAACAGGGGCTTAAAATAATAGAAGGCAGCAAATTCTCAGCAATTTTCCGCATTAACAGCATTGTTTATGTTTGTTTCTAGCACATAGTTGCAGAAGGCTTAAAGGAAGTACAGAATGCATAGACTCTCATGGTCCGGACATTAGATATCCATGGTAACATAACTATTGCCTCAGGATCAATTACCTGGTGCTAAGTGCCAGGCAATGAATGCAAAGATGGTTACTGAGTTCTGCCATCTTTTAGCATCTGATTTGCAGGGGCGATCTTCAGCAAGCACAGCTCTGTGGCTCTCAACATAATTGCAATCTTACATTTTTATGCTTCTGGATCCTTCCAAGCTGCCATGGGGGATTTGATAGAAATTAGCTGGTCCATTGTGCTCTGATGCATCCACAAGGTCACTGAGGCTGTGCTGCAGTAAAACAAAAACCATTCACTGTGCATTTTGGCACCCATTCACTGCAGCAAAGATCCAGGTCACAAGAATTCTTTGTTGACAGCATCCCAAAGGCATAGAGCGTTATAAATTACACACATTTTTCTATTCGTCAGGCCAAACCATGTTTATGAACATATAATGTAACATTGCTGTATCAAAGTGTGTGCAGCGCAGCTGTTTTTAAGCCAAAATGGCATGCACACTGTCTGTCCACGTTTCCAGGACAGGGCACATCAGATACCATTTTGGTTCGGTCACTAGTGCTGATGGTAGCAGTGTGTAGCAGAGTAGGCAGATCAGACATCAGTCAGCATGCAAGACAGATTCATCTTCAACACTCCACCTATTAACCTCACACAGCTGAACATGTGATCAGCAGGGGGAGGACAACCCCCAAAGTTGATTTCTAATGGCTGCTGCTGAGTTACTAGAAATACCTCATTGCCATTTAAAATTACTAGAGTCCAGAGATGATGGTGGAGTAATGGTGAAGGCTCTGGTTCTGACTCAGCATGACAGGGGAAAATATGCAGAGGCAACACAGAGGAAGACCAGCTGTTTGAAGAGGGAGGAACTTAAGGGGGAGAGTGACTCTTGACAGAAACATATTCCCTTTAAGAAGCAACTCCTCTACCTTAACGCCAGCAAGGAAGCTTAAGGATGACAGCCCAGCTTCACTAAGGACGTGATACCAAGTAAGAAGTTAATCTCATTACTAGCGACTGCTGATCACAATTCCTATAGGACAATGTGCTCACTGGAAACAAACTGTAACATGCGGTATTCCCTGAAGTATTGTACTGTAACAAGACTACAAAAATACCCATTACATTTGGAGCCAGAGAGCCCCCAGCAGGTGGTGGACCAAGCGTGCCCTAATGTGTAGAAAAGGACAAGAGATAAGAGACATTGACTATGGGCCAGTTAGCATGATGGGCCCAGGAAATGAATCAATTAACAGCATAATTCTCTGATCAGTTGAATTCTAATGGCTGGGAAAGAAGGAGGATAAAAAGAAGAATTACAAATATTCAAGGCAGGAGAACCTATTGAGAGAAAGAGACTCTCCAGAAGACAGCTCGAATTTCAGACTTCGTGTGGAGTCCTCCTGTCTCAGGAGTCCTCCTGATAACCTGAGGACAGACAGTAAAATCACACACATACACACATAACAATAGTTTAGTTTATGTAGCAATGGTATTTCATGACTAAGTTGCTTCCACTGCAATAAAGAATGTGATTCTTCAAATTGTAATCTGAGCTCCGCAGTCCTGTCACATTCCGTCACTTTTAGTAAACAATTGACAGAGGAATAGGGTTCAAAAATATCTCCTGCTTAATGAATGATGAATAGGAAAGGTTTGGAGGGGTATGGGCCAGGAGCAGGCAGGTGGGACGAATTTAGTTTGGGATTATCTTCAGCATGGACTGGTTCTGTGCTGTATGACTCTATGACTGTATGAAGCATTTATATCCGCCTTCAATCCAAAGTGCCAAGTGCTCTCCATTTTGGCCTCAGCTTGATGTTCCCAGCATCATTGTTGTCAGTTGTCAATCAATTTTATTTATTCCACATGATATAAATAAACTGCAGCAAGTACTAACACTGCAAAGGCCATGAGCCCTGGTAAGATTCCAGTAATAGCAATAGAGACGTGCACCAAGCTAGCCTTGCACCTAGTTAACCTATTCTCATGCAGCTACAACACCAGCATCTACCCAACACTGTGGAAAATTGGAGTTCAAAAGTGTGGCACTGGGATAGCACAGCAGTTCAAGCAGCATCCGAGGAGCAGGGGAATCAATGTTTTGGGCATAAGTTCCTTATCTAACCACAGACAAAAAAGCTGAATTCCAGATTTAAGATAAAAGCCCTTGATATAAAGGCAGCATTTGGCCCAGTGTGGCATCAAAGAGCTCAAGCAAAACTGGAACAGTGGGAATCAGGGAAATCTTTTCATTGTTTGGACTCATACCTGACACAGAGAAAAACGGTTATAGCTGTTGGATGTCAATCATCTCAGACCTGCATTTCTGCAGGAGTTCCTCAGGGTCATGTCCTGCCTGTAACCATCTTCAGCTGCTATGCTTGCCTTCATCATAAAGTCAGATGTGGGCATGTTTGCTGATGTTTGCACAATGTCCAGCACCACTCTCAGTGCTTCAGGTCCTTCTTCATTTATCACATCTTGCTCTGGTGCCAGTATCTGGTCAGGCTGCAGCTGCTGGCTATCTGAAAGGTGAAGAACGCAGGAGGGAGGTTGCAATGAAGTGTTGCTGAGAGGGACAGAAGGAGAAGCATCCTTAACCCATCTGCAATTTTTAAATCAGAAGCATTTGGAAAATGCAAGAAATTGGGATATGAGAAGTAGGGTTAGGGAGCAACATGTCATCATCTTCAATGATCTTAGTCCCATTACAAGCTATGGCCACTCCAATGCCAGAGAGCACCATCTGTCCCTGAAGATGAGGACATGCAGTCGATGCTGCTATCTACAGTGGGCGGCACGGTGGCACAGTGGTTAGCACTGCTGCCTCACAGCGCCAGAGACCCGGGTTCACTTCCCGCCTCCGGCGACTGACTGTGTGGAGTTTGCACGTTCTCCCCGTGTCTGCGTGGGTTTCCTCCGGGTGCTCCGGTTTCCTCCCACAGTCCAAAGATGTGCAGGTCAGGTGAATTGGCCATGCTAAATTGCCCGTAGTGTTAGGTAAGGGGTAAATGTAGGGGTATGGGTGGGTTGCGCTTCGGAGGGTTGGTGTGGACTTGTTGGGCCGAAGGGCCTGTTTTCACACTGTAATGTAATGTAATCTAATCTAATCTAAGTTGTGTACCACCTTGTCCTACACTGGTGCCAGTGTAGCTGCGGAAAATGGACTGTTCCACATATCCTACGAAGAGGCAGGCATAGCTGGGGCCCATGCGGGTGCCCATGGCTAATCCTTTGGTTTGGAGCAAGTGGGAGGATTGGAAAAAGAAGTTGTTCAGAGTGAGGACCAGTTCAGTCAGTCGAAGGAGGGTGTCAGTGGAAGGGTACTGGTTGGTACGGCGGGAAAGGAAGAAGCGGAGGGCTTTGAGTCCTTCGTGATGGGGGATGGAGGTGTACAGGGACTGGATGTCCATGGTGAAGACAAGGCGTTGGGGACCGGGGAAGTGAAAATCATGGAGGAGGTGGAGGGCGTGGGTGGTGTCCCGAAAGTAGGTGGGGAGTTCTTGGACCCGAACGTAGGTGGGGAGTTCTTGGACAAAGTCAGCATTTATTGTCCACCCTTAGGTGCCCTAAAAAAGGTTGAGATGGATTTTCTTCTTAAAATCCTGTCGTCTATGTAACAAAAGATGAATGTGATGAATTCTGAGAGGTCAGAATTACTCTTCTTGGCAAAACATATTGAGGAAACTATTTGTGCTACTTAACATTTGCTGAGACTAAGATTGAGCTTGGATCTCACTTCTTCTCAAATAGAACATGACTCAGAACATCAATCAGCACTTCCTTGGTGGGTTGGGGTGATGGTGGAGTACATTGTGCCCAGTGACATAAAGGCTGCCAGTTGGTACTGGCCAGACTTCATAATGATGATAACTGGTGTGTGTCCTGATGACAACAGATCCAGCCCTCCAATCACTTCAAGTGGCACTCTGCTACCTAATTGTGGATATACAGGTGAAGAAAACAAACTCAACATGAAGCTATGCTCTCCATAGCAAAGAGGCATTGCACTTGAAGAGCCTATCATTTGCACTTCAATGCTCTTCACCTCATTCATAAATTCTAGCCTTGGAGAATTGAGATTAGAAAAGCACTGGAGTAATTTACTCAACCACAACATACAATTTTACATTGACATCTATCTAAATTGGTGGTGCAGTGGGCAGTGAAGAAAGTTACCTCAGAGCACAATGGGACCTTGATCAGATGTGCCAATGGGCCAAGGATTGGCAGATGGAGCTTAATTTAGATAAATGTGAGGTGTTACATTTTGATAAGGCATATCCAGGCAGGACTTTTATTCTTAATGGTAAGATCCTGGGGAGTGTTGCAAACAAAGATACCTCGGGGTGTAGGTGCATAGTTCCTTGAAAACAGAGTCGTAGGAAAATACGTGGCGAAGAACGCATTTGGCACACTTGCCTTCATTGGTCAAAACGTTGAATATAGGAATTAGGATGTCATGTTGCAGATGCATTCAATTCTAGACTCCCTGGTATAGGAAAAATGTTGTGAAACTTGAAAGGGTTCAGAAAAGTTTTACAAGGATGTTGCCAGGATTTGAGGGTTTGCACTATAGGGAGAGGCTGAATAGGCTAGGGCTGTTTTCCTTGGAGTGTCGGAGGCTGAGGGTTGACTTTGTAAAGGTTAATAAAATCATGAGAGGCAAGAATAGGATGAATAGCCAAGACATTTTTCCAGGGTAGGGGAGCCCAAAACTAGAGGTTTAAGGTGAGAGGGGAAAGATCTAAAAGGGACCTGCTGCCAACTTTTTCATGTACAGGGTGGTGCTTGTATAGAACCAGGCTTCCTGAGGAGAAGAGGTTAGATTCCCTACAGTGTGGAAACAGGCCCTTTGGCCCAACAAGTCCACACCGACCCTCCAAAGAGTAACCCATCCAAACCCATTTCCCTCTGACAAAAGCACCTAACACTATGGGCAATTTAGAATGACAAATTCACCTGACCTGCACATCTTTCGACTGTGGGAGGAAACTCACACAAACACGGGGAGAACATGCAAACTCCACACAGACAGAGACCCAAGGCTGGAATCGAACCTGGATCCCTAGTGCTGTGAGGCAGCAGTGCTAACCACTGAGCCACGTTAAAGGTGAGTATAATTATAACATTTAAAAGGCACCTGGAAGGGTTAGAGGAAAATTGACCAAATGCTGGATATCTGGTCGGTGTGGTAGTGTTGGACCGAAGGGTCTGTTTCCATGCTGTATTACCCTATCACTCTATGATTCTACAGCCATACAGACACACCTCACTTCAACAGGGTTTGGTACAATGATGCACAACACAAACTAGAAACAGCATTCTTATTTACATCACCAACCACATCACTCTCATTCAGCATTTACCAGTCCATTAAAGAGTTCTAACCACATCTGCACTACATAACAGTAAACACACATCTCAAGCTTTTTCATCTGTTAATTACCTGAGGGTTGTGGTGATATGGTGTTGGGAATGACATTTCCCTCCTTGGAAGTAATCCGATTTACTGCCTGAAACTCCCTTTTTTCTCCAAGACTTTTGAGTGAGTTTCCTCCTCTCAAATCCATGTCCATATTTTCCTCATTTGAATCCTTCCAATCAATTATCCATCCTGAGATTGAAAAGAGATTAAGCAAAGTCACAGTTGGGATTCAATATGACAGTTCCATTCACACAGCCTTTCCTCTTGGACTAGCCCTTTTCTCGATGAGGTTTAACACAGCATTCCTCTGAAACAACGATCCTGAACCTCCTTTGTCTAGGTTAATGAGGTTGGCCTCATTTGATTCCACTTTCACCTATATAATCATTGCCACATCATCTATAGCAATGGCTTTCCAAATCCACATCCAAGTTGCCACCTCTGAAGCCTCCCAAAGCTATATTTTTGTTCCCACCTCTTCTTCATCTACAGGCTGTTCTTTGGCAAGACCCTTTTTTATTAGATTTCTTAGTGGTCACCGTTACTTCACAGTGTTGTTTCAACAACAATAACTCTACTTAAGTTCCACACAAAGACTATTTTTTAATCATTGAAAGTTTTATTACAAATATTGATTTAGTATTCCAGTTGTAATAAATTTACATGTAGATATCCAACCTAGTTTCAACTATTCCCTCTGAGAAGGATCTCTAATATCAGAAAACAGCAGAAGTGATTGAGTGACCACACCCGTTCTTCAGCCCCTCGGTGAGGCTGCATTGCAGCTGACCCTCAAGAATATCTGCACTTAAATAGAACCTGGTTCTCATTTTAAAATGCAATACACCATTAGTCTGTGTTTATAAAATAATAAAATTCAAATACATAGATTACACATTTACCTTAGACAGCATTTTAGATATTTATCAAGCTTTTAATGTTTCAGCCTTCATCTTTTTCACATTTTGCCTTTTTACTGGCTTTAGTTATCATACTATGTTTATCCCTGAGGCTTGGTGGGGTTTGGGTGCTTTAGTTCTCTGCATTCTGTTTCCAAACTGTTTGTTGTTCATAGAGACATGATCAGTGTTTTCCTTTCTTGCACATTTGCTCCACCACAATAATTGCTAAAAGATGATAATGCTGTGATATACTGACTTTTGAAATTATCTTAAAACCTTCTATCATTATCTGTAATATAACCTGTCTCCAAGTGTGTTGCTGGAAAAGCACAGCAGGTCAGGCAGCATCCGAGGAGCAGGAAAATCGAAGTTTTGGCCGAAGCCCTTCATCAGGAATCCCGAAACCTCAATTTTTCTGCTCGTCGGATGCTGCCTGACCTGCCATGCTTTTCCAGCACCACACTCTTGACTCTGATGTCCAGCATCTGCAGACCTCACTTTCTCCAACTGTACCTCAGTCCACCTTCTACTGAAAACGCCATCCATGATGCCTTTGTCACCTCTGAACTCAACCATTCTAACAGTTTCCTGAAATTTCTCATCCTCCATCCATTGCAAGCCTCCCTTCATTCAAAATACTGCTGCCAATGCCCTATCATTCAGTCACCTTTCCTTGCTCACCCATAAATTCCCCATCAATGATCAAGTCTGTTTATAATCAAGCCATCCTTAACTCTGTTTACATACAAAGGATTAAATTGGATTTAAGGCTCAGTCACAAGTCCTGTGGTCCTACCAGTCAGTATCACTGTTCCTCTCAAGTCCCTTCTCACCATTTTTCATCCCAATTAACCTTCGTAGTCCTCTATTTCCCTTCTGCCTATTTGTTCATTCAATTTCTTCTTGAAACATCACAAATTGTTGTATAACGGTGCAAGAGTCTGAAGGGGTTAACATTATGGAGTTTATCAAACAATGATCAATATGATGATTTCAAATGAAGTCAGAGAGGGGAAGGGACTTTTTTGGATCTCAAAGGAGTAAGACCTAACATTTCCTATTATTGTAATTTATAGAATTAAATTTGCCCTCACGTCTCTGATTTCACAAATCCAGGTAGTCTGGAAGTTTTGTAATTCTGCCAGAACATGTCCTGTTTGGGCTTGGAAGATTGGTAGACCTCTGGGTTGAAGACTGTTGGCTTTGATCCTATTCCTAATGGTGTGAAACATGGGAATTATTTAGGTTATGACATTCTTCCATGGGGTGGTCCCAGTCAAGCAGTGGTAGACAATTGAATCACAGTGGGATGCAGTTACTTCATACAACTCCTTCAGCTATGCAGACCATACATGGTAATTGGTCTGGAGCTCTTTGAATGATCATACACTTTCCATTAAGGTCCTGTATCCATACTTGTTGCCTTGGCTCAAATGTGACAACTCTCTGGTTTGGTGACAACTACTATAGTGTGCGGCCTGCTGCCTACAGTAAAACTGCTCCTTTTCATGTACATTTTTATAGCCCTGTGAATATAGCTGGGAGTCAACTTCTTTGAAGAAAGTGAGGACTGCAGACACTGGAGATCAGAGTTGAAAAGTTTGCTGCTGGAAAAGCACAGCAGGTCAGACAGCATCTGAGGCGCCGAGAATCAACGTTTCAGGCATAAGCCCTTCATCAAGAATGTGGGAGGTAGAGGGGGAAGGGGGCTGAGAGATAAATAGGAGGGGGGATGCGGCTGGGGGGAAGATAGTTGGGTAGGCGATAGGTAGATGCAGGTGATGAGTGGTGGTGATAGGTCAGAGAGGATGGTGGAGCAGATAGGTGGGAAGGGGAAGGAATATGGACAAGTGGGACAGTTCAAGAGGGAGGTGCCAGGTTGGACGGTTGGATCTGGGATGAGGTAGAGGGAAGGGAGATGAGGAAACTGATGAAATCGACATTGATGCAGTGTGGTTGGAAGGTCCCAAGGTGGAAGATGAGGCATTTTTCCTCCAGGTGTCGAGGGGCTAGAATTTTTTTTTTAAGATTACTTACAGTGTGGAAACAGGCCCTTCGGCCCAACAAGTCCACATCGCCCCGCCGACGCGCAACCCACCCATACCCCTACATTTACCCCTTACCTAACACTACGGGCATTTTAGCATGGCCAATTCACCTGACCTGCACATCTTTGGACTGTGGGAGGAAACCAGAGCACCTGGAGGAAACCCACGCAGACACGGGGAGAATATGCAAACTCCACACAGAGAGTCGCCTGAGGTGGGAATTGAACCCGGGTCTCTGGCGCTGTGAGGCAGCAGTGCTAACCACTGTACCACCATGCCGCCCACAGTGGAGGAGGCCCAGGACTTGCATGTCCTTGGCAAAGTGGGAGGGGGAGTTAAAGTGGTCACCCACAGGGCAGTGGCGTTGTTTGTTGTGTGTCTCATAGAGATGCTCTCTGAAGTATTCAGCGGGTTGGCCTCTTCTCTCCCCAAAGTAGAGGAAAGGACATTGAGAGCAATGGACACAGTAGATGAGGTGTTTGGATATGCAGGAAAATCTCTGCTGGGTGTGGAAGGATCCTTTGGGCCTTGGGATGGAGATGAGGGTGAAGTTGTGGATGCAGGTTTTACACCTCTTGCGGTGGCATGGGAAGTTGCTGAGAGTGGAGAGTGGGTTGGTGGGGGACATGGACCTAATGAGGGAGTCGTGGAGGGAATAGTCCCTGCGGAACACAGAGAGGGGTGGGGAGGGAAATATGTCTTTGGTGGTGGAGTCTCAGTGTACATGGCGGAAATGGCAGAGGACTTACCCTAGGAGTCGTGCCTCCATTTTTTTTACAGTGCGGCGAAGAGAGAGGGCAGGGAAAAGCAAGGGCTGCTGGGAAGGTATTTTGCCTTCCTGGTGCCAGGATCCAGGATGTCGCCGATCAGGTTTACAAGATTCTGAAGAGGGAGGGTGAGCAGCTGGAAGTCGTGGTACATATTAGCACCAATGATATAGCCAGGAAAGGGTTTGAGGATCTGAAAAGTGACTACAGAGAGCTAGGTTGGAAGCTGAAGAGCAGGATGAATACAGTAGTGATCTCAGGTTTGTTACCGGTGCGACGAGATAATGAGGTGAGGAACAGGCAGCGAATGCAGCTTAACATGTGGCTGAGAGGCTGGCGCAGGAGGGAGGGCTTCAGATACTAGGACCATTGAGATGCCTTCTGGGGAAGGTGGAACCTGTACATGAAGGACAGGTTTCACCCAAACTGGAGGGGCACAAATGTCCTGGGTAGGAGATTTGCTCGTGTGGTTCGGGAGGGTTTAAACTAGTTTGGCATGGGGTGGGAACCAGAGGTACATATCTGAGAGGGGGGGGCAGTTGTACGTGGGGCAGTGACAGGATGTAGTGAATCTATCAGGAGATTTTCTTATGTGATGAAACAAAGGGATCGGTTAAAATGTGTCTGCTTTAATGGGAGGAGTGTCAGAAAAAGGAGTGATGAACTTGGAGCATGGATCAGTACTTGGACTATGATGTTGTGGCCATAATAGAGATATGGGTTTCGCAGGAGCAGGAATGGTTGCTAGATATTCCAGGGATTAGAACATTTAAAAAGAACAGGGAGGGGGGAAAAAGAGGAGGGAGTGTAGCACTGCTAATCAGAGAGTGTGTCACAGCTACAGAAATGAAGGTTGTCGAGGAAGGTGCCACCCAACGCGATCAGATTGTTAAGGCTTTCACTAACAGGGGGATCGGGTTTAAGAGCCACGAGGTTTTGCTGCAGCTCTACAAGACCCTGGTGAGACCACACTTGGAACATTGTTTCCAGCTCTGGTCGCCCTACTATAGGAAAGATGCGGACACTTTGGAGAGGGTGCAAAGAAGGTTTACCAGGATGCTGCCTGGACTGGAGTGCTTGTCTTATAAAGAGAGGTTGACTAAGCTCGGACTTTTCTCTCTGGAGAGAAGGAGGAAGAGAGGTGACCTGATTGAGGAGTACAAGTTAGTGAGAGGAATGGATAGGGTCAATAGCCAGAGACTTTTCCCCAGGGCAGGATTGACTGGCACAAGGAGTCATAGTTTTAAGCTATTAGGGGAAAAGTATAGAGGAGACGTCGGAAGTAGGTTCTTTACGCAGAGTTGCGAATGCATGGAAAGCATTGCAAGCAGTGGTGGTGGAAGCAGAGTCATTAGGGACATTTAAGCGACTGCTAGACATACACATGGACAGCAGTGACTTGACGGGTGCGCAGGTTAGGTTATTTTATTTTAGATTAGGATTAATCCTCGGCACAACATTGTGAGCCGAAGGACCTATTCTATGCTGTACCTTTCTATGTTCATTGATTCGCTGTATCTGGAGATTGGAGGCATGGATGGGGTGGCTGCTAAGTCTTCAGTTTTTAAACAATCAGCACTTCAGCAAATCAGTGATAAGCCACACTGGAGAGGAGTGGACCAATAGTTTAGCAATGTTGTGCAGAAGTCAGCTTTTTTCTTCAAAAGCGATTTGATTGTCTACACCTCACTAAAAAAAAACAACGAACAGCAGATGATGGAGATCTGAAACAAACATAAGCAGAAATTGCTGGATAAACTTAGCAAGTATGGCAGCATCTCTGGAGAGAAAACAGAGTTAATGTTTGGAGTCTGGTGGCCCTTCTTCAGAAATGGTCTTCTCCATTTGATTTTGGGTTCCTCGACCATTCCTTGTGTTTCCTTCAGGCATTGTCTCAACGGTTTTGTTGTAGAGACCAAGTGAAGCAAACTATTTTGCCTATGATTCTGAAAAATCTTTGCAGGCCAGGAACTGATTTCTGAGTTGGAAACCTGGAGTGATTTTTCTTTTGTGTGTCTGCCATTAATCCATCACTGTTGAAGGTCTATTCCAAGAAGTGAAGGGATTCCTTGGAAGATTCCCACTTCAGCCCTTAATTATTTGGAACTGGATGCACCCTATCATCAAGGGCTTCCATCATTTTGGTGGTGGTTAAGGGAAGATTCGATCAAAGTTTCCAAATTATTAACAGGAAGAGACACAGTAGATAAAGGAAAACCATTTCCACTGGTTGGGGATTCTATAACTAAGGGGGTATAGTCTGAGAAGTAGGGCCAGACGTTCAGGACAGATGTGAAGAAACACTTTCACACACAGAGGGTGGAAGTTGTTTGAAACTTTCTTCCACAAATGGCTTTGAATGCAAGATCAGTTGTTAATTTTAAACCTGAGATAGATTTTTTTTCAAGCAAAAGTATTGAGGGATATGGGCCAAAGGCAGGTACATGGAGCTAGGCCATAGATCATTCACGAGCTAACTGAGTGGTGAAACAGACTCAAATGGCTGAATGGCCTACCTTTATTACATGTAACAATATGTTGTCCATAGAACAAATGGCAGTCTGATGAAGCAAAAATCTCAAAAATACAGTCACAAATCTTGTGAACGACAATGATTTTCTGATCAGTGACAGCTGCTGGAACCCACTGTTTGCACTGAGCTTCCTGAGAACTCTATATTTGGAAAAGTTGGCTGAACTCTTATCTACATGGAAATAAAGGAGACATCGCTCACCAACACCCCATTGAGCTGTATGAGGTCAACACAAATTCAGAAGGAATCTTGCGGTTTGGGTACAGTAGCCACGTCCAAGCACCATTTGATCAGTTTTGTAACCGAGCAAGTAACACTTATTTGGTCATTTCCTCAAGGTGCTTCTGAACTTCCTTCATTAAATGATATAAAATCTTCCTGGGTGTGTAATGGCATAATGATTTAGCACCTTTTTTTTTTACGTACAATGCTGTATTCAGTATTGAGTTTCTTTAATCCTGTAAACAGTTGAAGACAACCGTGTTCGAACAAGCTCTCAACCTTTAACTGGTCAAACCATTTGACCCGCCAAAAGAAAGTTGAGGGTAATTTATGTATTCTTGCTCAAAAGTGAGAATTCTTGATTGCAAAGTATGTATACATTCTCTACTACCTGACTGTTACAGTATTCCTTCGAGCATACCTTTTACCTTAAGTAGTATACTTCCTGAAGCAGATGGTTGGATTGTTATAGATGGCAGATAGTACTGCTTTATCCATGGAGCAACATCTGAATATCATGACATTTGCCTCTTGATTAAGCTTAAATCAAGAGAGAAATCCATTACATAAACATCTGCTTGCCGAAAAGCTACATTTGAATCACCATTTCCACTAAGAATGCCTTGGGCTTTTCTTCATGATCTTAATTGGCTGATTATTTGTCTGCACTGTAGGTCTGTTATCTCCCCCAACTCTACAACTTCCCCATAACTCTGTTCTTCTGACACTGGACTTTTGTGCATCTCCTCTCCACTCACCCCACTATTTAGAAACTGGTCTACACTTTAGATTAGTTCCATCTTCAACCCATCTTCGCTGATTCTGCACCTAAGTGATGTGCTTTGGATTACTTTTATATTGTAGCATTATATAGATGTCAGTTGTTGATGTTGAACATGATTTTCTTGTCTCTCGATTCTGTTAGTTTGATATCATCCACACATTTGAAGACTAGTTCTTGCTCAACCTCCAAGTCTCTTATATAAAGTGCAGTGGTCTGCTCTTGGATTATTGATGCAGCCCATGCTGATTCAACTTCCTTACAACTTTTGGTATTCAAGTTTCATTTAATGCCCTGTCCCAGCTCTCCCTTTGATAAAGTTTACTGATTTTAACTACTGAATTTTATAGACTAATTTTCATTAATAAACTGAATAAAGATAAAAATGAAAGAGTAGTTTTTGTCAATTTCTACATTTCTACAAATGTGCAAGATGGACAAATAATTAACAAATTAAGTGCATCTATTAGTTATATTGGTCATCTTATTAAAGGCTGACATAACATTAAAAAAAAATGAACACAGGGAGTAATATTTGGCCATGAGTAGCATCTATTTCATGCAAACATTGCACAGCAAATAAGAACAGCAAGAAATAAGATTGGTTATTAATCAGATACCATATCTTGAGATTGAGGGTTTCATGATTATGGATGAGAATGTTGATGTAGCGTGGACATTTTTAACTTTTAAATCAAAGATTTGCTTTTTAAAAGAGGGGTACTATCGACTGAAGAAGACTGTGAAGGTAAATTCAATCACTGTCTGGCAAATTCCTGTATGGGACCCACAGATATCACACATCAGAGAAACTTCAAACTGAGGACAGTATGGTGGCTCAGTGGTTAGCACTGCTGTCTCACAGCGCCAGAAACCTATGTTCGATTCCACCCTAAAGTAACTGTCTGTGTGAAGTTTCCACATCCTCCCTGTGTCCACCCTGGTTTCCTCTGGGTGCTCCAGTTTATTCCCACAGTCCAAAGATGTGCAGGTTAGAAGGATTGGCCATGGGAAATGTAGAGTTACAAAGATGGGGTGTGTCTGGTTGGGATGTTCTTAGGAGGATTGATGTGGACAGCTTCCACACTGTAAGGATTCTATGAAAGAGAGAGTGCAACAGGAAGAGATAGTGAGAAAGCAGGGTATCTTCGCTGCTCAGTAGAAAACTGCCTCTTGCAGACAACTCCTTTTAAAATGTAAATTCCTTTGGGCTGAGAGAAAGGCATTCACAAGGGGGAGGGATTCTTTTTAAATTAGGTAAAAACAATGACTGCAGATGCTGGAAACCAGATTCTGGATTAGTGGTGCTGGAAGAGCACAGCAGTTCAAGCAGCATCCAAGGAGCTTCGAAATCGTGTTGTATCCAACCAAGGGGGTGGGAGAATAAAGAAAGGAAGCCAGTTCATCCCACCACATCTGGGAGCTTAACAATGCGATGACCCTCACCCAGGGTCAGAATATAACTGTAGAAATAACATAATATTCTTATTGTGTAGAAGCATAACAAGCAAAAATTATTCGTCACATTTGGTGATAATTATATAATCGGTACTGAAATAAATGAAGTTCCATAATTTGATTTAGGGACAACATACCAACATAAAACACATTCAGAAGCAGAAACAAATGTTTTCAATCACAATATATTTTTCGCAATGGGAGTGATGATGGGAATTTACAAAAGAGAAAGTGTGTTTATGGGGGGGCTGAAGCTGTTCTAATTCTTCCTGAACTAGAACAGCACTCACATTGAAGGCCTTGGAGATGTTTGCAATACACTTCCCAGCAGGTGCCTGAATGAAAGATGTTAAAAGACCAATAAAGGGGCAAATTATGTGAAAAAATATTTTTCTTTCTATACATTTTGAGTCACAGGTCTCCTCTCAAAACTGCTCTGTCAAGCTTAACTGAGAAAATTTGTAGGATCTGAAATTTATGACTGTACTGATTGTATTGAAATTCCACAATCACTTTGTATGTTTAAGTATAAGTGATATTGAATGCACTGTAATTGTATACTCATTGTGAATGTGAAAACAATTGGAGTGTAATGCAATGACAGTTTAACTTCTTTGTGTAGACGCTGCAATAATGTGAGGTTTCACTGACCAGAACAGGGTCACTGGGCTCGAAACGGTAACTCTGTTTGTTGTGTATGAATACTGAAATGGGTTGAGATCCAATGCTTATCTGCAGCGTGTTTACAATGAACATTCTCAGGGCAGAACATTATAAGCCACGTGGAGGCAGCTATGGAGAGAGAAGGACAGAACACGCTTGGAAGTTGTGTATTAATTATCTGCTTGACAGATTCCCACCTCAATCTCGTTTGGTTGAGGCAGGGTCAGACCGTTATCAATGATCTGACTGCGGGCAGTAAGTAACCAATTAAGAACACCTAACTTGATATTTACAAAATTGAGCTGACTGAGAAGAAATCTTGTGAACTCTGTCTCAGGGCCTTGACACCTCAGCTGAGTTGAGTGAATGTTGGGAAGACGTTACCTACTGGAAGAAACATCAAAGAGCAGAGAGGAGATGCAAGATGCAGAGACTTCGCTATGGAGAGCAATTGGTCCAATGAAGCTGATTTCACAGGTACCTGTGGAATGATAGTGTAAATAGTCTTGAACCAGGTCAACCAGGCTGAGAAAACACAGGCTGAAGGGCACACGTGGCCATGGTGCCCACTTATTGGGTGGTCAGTTGGACTCACTGAAAAGATGCAGCATCATTACAGCCTACTTCAGGAATCAGAGAAAACCAGTTGCCTGACGGGCAGAAGAACTCACACCCTTTATAGGATAGTTTTATTTTTGTCAAGGATTAGCTTTCTTCACAATCTTGGAGCAGCACTGCCACAGAAGGATGTGCAGAGGCATATGGGTACTTCTAGATCATACCCCAAGTGGTGGAAGAGTATCTATCCAGGCCT
Source organism: Chiloscyllium plagiosum (assembly GCF_004010195.1). NCBI lineage: Eukaryota > Metazoa > Chordata > Chondrichthyes > Orectolobiformes > Hemiscylliidae > Chiloscyllium > Chiloscyllium plagiosum. The sequence continues at coordinate 46,274,309 of NC_057718.1, forward strand.
ATTGCACTGAAGATCACAGTCACCCCAAACTTCTAAGCTTCTGGATCTTCCAGGCATTTGTAGAATCTCACCACTGGTCGCACATACCTGCAGAATGGAGAAGTTGGATGCCTTGTTTGTGAGGATATCTGACTACATTCTATTCCTATAGATCTACTAAAAGGCCTAGATAGCTTGAGCTTTTCCCTCAAAGGCAGGATTCCCGCACATGACAGGGCTGATAGACTGTATCTTTTTTTCTTATTTGGTCATCGCATTTGGGCATTGCTGGCAAGACCAACATTTATTTTCCATCCCTAATTGTCCCAGCCACTGAGTGGGTCTGGAGTCATGTGTAAGCCAGGCCAAGGACAGCAGAAATACCCTTCCTGAAAGAGTATACATGAACCTGATTTTTTAAAAAAAAATACAACAATCGACTGTAGCAACACGCTTAATTAGGCTAACTTTTAATTCCAGATTTTATTGAAATCAAATTTCACTATCTGCCATGGTGAGATCTGAACCCGTGAATCAAAACATTAGCCTGGAGATCTGAATACAAGGCCAGTGACATTACCATTACACAATTGCCTCCCCATGTGGCCATGAAGATTATATCTAAGCAAGCAATTCACGAATGGTTACATGCTCAGCTCATTTAAGATCACTGCAAACAGTTGAGGCAATGGTGTGCAAGGTTCCCTGCAGTTCTTCTAGGGTACACTTACACTTAGCTGCTTTCTAGGACTGGGATAGTCCATAGTTTCAGGAGCAGGGACAGAAATTCTGGGCCCTGATGCTATTCTTGGCCCTGCCTTCAAACCAAGTGCAGTGCCCCAGAGAACTCCAGCCCTTGTTATTAGGCCTCTAGTAATTCCCTGTCCTAGGCCCTGCCTGGTTTTACTCTCATGCGTCCATGCTATAACTGCAACAAATCTGCCAAAGCTCCTATGTATTGCAGCCATATCATTGAGTCCACTTCACTGTATCATTTCATTGGGTTGGCTTATACATCCATGAGATGGACTACTCTTTCAATGGAAGTACTCATATTCTAACAACCGAGGAATGCCACTCAAAAGCCAATAATCCCCTTTAGACATTCATTTAATGCCATTCTTCCACATGTTTTTACCTATCCTAGTGCTCCTACACAATGCTACCCCAGGAGGGGCAGCAAGGCTAGAGGGAGATTACTGATAATCAGTTGAAGACGTTGTAAGTGGTTATAGAGGATGGTCTCAAGTAACTGGATCTACAAATTGGCTGTGGACTGCAGCAAGCCAGCATGAGAGACAGCTGCTGGTCTGGCTTAGATGTAGCAGGCAGAAGTGGAAGAAAAGGAGCCCTCAGAAAAGGGACACATCCATTCAGAATGCTCAGGATGGGCTTCTTAATGAAGGGCTTATTTTCCTGCTCCTCGGATGCTGTCTGACCTGCTGTGCTTTTCCAGCAACACACTCGCAACTCTGATTTCCAGCATCTGAAATCCTCCGTTTCTTCTCCTCCATGCTGTAAACTGTGTGTGGGTTGGGCACTAGTGTCACCAGCCATGCACAGTGGTCAGTGAGTAATCCTTGTCAGCCATTCACCAGCCTTTGGTTTGCTCTGGTGGCCCAATTTCAGCTGGTGCAGTGGATTATGGCTGAATGAAGACATTAGGACACCAGGCACAAATCCACCTGATGGTCTGTCTGTGGTCACAAAATCACTACGGCAGGTGTGGAAGGACAAATACTGTCTTCATGAGAAATGGCATAAGTTTTCTGAGCCATGGAGTTACTGCCAGTCCCACAGGACAGGCTCTCAGCACTTCTGGTAATCTGGCAGAGGATGGATTTCGGAAGACAGATTGCTGGACAGTTGAGATAGCTTGCAAGTCCTTCACACACTGTAATCCACAGCCGTGGTCATGAAGTAAGGGTTCTTTTCATGAAAGCAATCTAAGCTCACAATTTAACACTTAGACTCTTATTGTCTTCTGCTTGTTTGCAAATGAACCTGAGACATTGGTCATCTGATACTGCATCCTGTTTGCATTCATTATTGTGCTAAAGGAGTCAGCCACCACTTCCACACTGGAAAGGATTGGTTTAAATCTGTGCACAAAGCATGTGCCAAGTTGGTGCTGGACTCTTTCATGCTCCTTGACAATAATCAAAGCTTTTATGGATGGTTTCACTGTGCATGTTCATTCACTGTGAACCACGATCAATCAAGATGTTCATGAGTTGTCTCCAACAGAACTTGTGTCTGTGTTCCTCCTCCTGCAAGCTAATATCTATGTTATCCATGAAGTAAGAACAGCAGTGAGTGCAAAGTACCTGTTATGGTGATTGGGACTGTCGTGGTTGGATATATGTGTAAAGGTGTTGAGGCTAACAGTACAAGACTGCACTGCAGCAATAGGATTATCAGGTATGCATCCTGATAGACAGATATGATGGTAGGTAACTGTTGGGAATGTGATGAATTAAGGACTATCTGAGACCAATGGTGCAGTTGGTAGGATATAACTTTTGAGAATACATTCAGACATTTGCTTCAGCCGAAGTACACCTCTCCTTTAAAAGACAGAAGCTATCTTTGACTGATACTAGCCTACTACTAGATAATTTGAAGAATAATATTAGTATTATAGAATGTTGCAGCACAAAATATGGCCATTCATCCAAAGAAATCTTTATCTGTGTCCTTAACAGATTATTAGCTTGCTACCCTCACTAAGAAGAAGAGACTCAAAACATTAACTGTTTGTCTCTCTATAGATCCTGCCAGAACGCTGAGTTTCTCCAACACTTTCTTTTTTACTTCACATCTCAAGTGTCCACGGTATTTTGCTTCTAATCTAACCTCACCATTACATTTACTCTACAAATTAATTTATTTTCTGAGAAATTACCTAATGCTATTTTAAGGAACATGTGGACTCTACTTCAGCAATAATTTTAAATCGACAACTTTATGTTCATCTTTTTAGAATTTAAAATTGCTTCAAAAGCTTAATTCTAACTAACTACCTGTTTTATGATCATGTTCTAAATAGACTGGGGCTAACTAATAGTTATATAGTGTTAATATTACCATTATTACGCACTTCCTAGTCGGAGTAAATTTATTTTTCTACGTACCAGCATGATAGTTTTAAAATTTTAATACCCAATATTTTTAAAATATTACCAATCCTGGGAAACTGGAATTCCTTTGATGCCAGCTGTTGACAGTTTAAAAGTGAATATGTCAATATTGACCTTGGAAGTGTGTGCCTGTGGACATGAATAAGAATGGTACTGGGCTCAGCTGTGAAGACCTGCACAGTTAAATAGCCTGCCAACATACTGTCGAAGCTCATTCAGGAAGAATGGTCACTTGGCTGAGGTAACACTGGATTATTAAAATGCACCTACCATGAGTCACTGGAAAGGGTCAATAAAAGATACATCCAGAGAAAAGGATTTAACAGTAAACTGAAAATCAAATGCCCCTCAAAAAAAAGTATTTTTAGTTCATCTCAAACATAATTCAGTCGGTGGTGTAAAGAAAACAAGGAGCGGTCTCAACAGAAAGAGGAGGAAATAACCCACCATCGACAGCTATGTGAAGCCAGTGTTTTGACTGGAAATTGGGGAGGTGGATGTTGCATATTCAGAAGGATGTATCCAAATGAAAGGAATTTATTTCTATGAAAATAAGAACCAAAGATGACTTTCATATTATCCCAGACATTTTAAGGTTTCCTGGAGGGACGCAGGTTCCTATTCCCAAATCCTGGTGCTCATCCTTGCAGCATTTTTCCATATCACTGGAGAAATTTACCATATTCAGGACCAAAACCAACAAGTTTAATTAATGTATAGAGTGTTCAGTTAGCTCAATGGAGAGACAGTTTATGTGTAGCTCAGTATAACGTTAACAGCAAGGTGTTTGAACCCTGTTCTGGCTTAGGTAGACTCGGGGACTGCTTTCACACTTCACCCTGTAGTATACTGATGACATAAATCACGACAACTCTCAAATAACGGAGGATGTTACTGGAGAAAAAGTGCAAGCGAATGAAACATGCTTTGAGTTGGTTTATCAATTGTGTTTCATCTACTTCGATTTTCTCTGGCTGGCTGCGCCATTAATTAGTAAACCTTTCTTTGAATTCATTCATTCATGCCATGTGGGCATCACAGGCTTGGCCAGCATTTACTGCCTATCTATAATTGCACTAGAGATGCTGTTTGTGAGCTGCTTTCTTGCTCCACTGCAAGTAGTAAGTAGACCCACCATACTATTAATGTGGATTTCAACCCAGCAACAGTGAAGGAACGGTATGTATTTCCAAGTTAGATTGCAGGGGCACTTGCAGATGATGGTGTTCCCATGTATCTACTGCCCCAGTCCAGCCAAATGGTTGTTGTCATGGGTTTGGAAGGTGCTGTTAAGGAACTGAGATGACTCCAACAACCACAACCATCTGACTCTAACCAATGGAGAGTTATCCTCCTGATTCCCATTGACTGTAGTTTTGCTCAGGATCCTTGATGCCAAGCTAAGTAAAAGGCAGCATTGATATCAAGGGCAGTCACTCTATTGCTTACATTGGTTACTTACCAGATCAAGTAAGATTATGGACATCTTATCAAAACCACCCAGACCATCTGCTGGCTTGAATGCAACTATGTGTTTTTGCAATTTGTTCAATCTTAATGTTATAACACAAAGCAGTGTTAATAGCCTTAGGAGTACTAACAGCTTTGCTACTGCTGAATAGATCCAATGGTAAAATATCATGTGAGTTCATCAAAAACAAATGCTTATACAAAATCAAAAGTTTGAGGATGCTGGAAATCTTAAATAAAAATAGTAAATGCTGGAAATAGAAGCTCTGACTACCAACTGAACTGACCATGAACTGAAAGCCAGTTCTCCCACACCAATCTTCAGGCCACACATTTAATAGTTTGCCTTTATTTACTCTCTACCAGTTTTGATAGGGCTCAGATGGTAAACCTGACATCATTACCTTGCGGTTCTACTTTTTAGTTCAGCGCCTAACTGTTCAAAGTCTTTCATCAGCATCTCCTTTTCAGTCGTATCAATGGCATTGGCACCAACGAGGTCAACAACGACTGAATCCCACCCTTCTCATTCCAAATTCCTCTCCAAACCCCAAGAAGGTGGCCTTCAATCTGATTTCAAGCAGGCAACCCTACCTTTGGGATTCCCGTTCATGACTGCAGAGAACAGTATCTATCCTCTCATTATATTGTCCCTTACCACTACTACATTCCTAGTTCCTTGAATGGATCCCTGTACCTTGATGCTATGGTCCCTTCACTCATCCTCCCTGCAGTCCCCTCTCATCACACAGCTTGCAAGAACCTTGTACCTGTTAAATAATTGCGAGACAGAGACTCCTCAGGAACTGCCTTTGGCTCACCAAACCTGCCTCAGCTACGATCATACCTTTCTATCATTGACCTTTCCATAGAGCATTTCACAACCACCAATAGCCCAACATGCTTTATAGCCAATGATGTGCTGAAATGTAGGAAATGCAGTTGCCAATTTGTGTACAGCAAGATCCCACAAACAGAAATGTGTGGTGACCATTTAACTGGTTTTTAAACTGTTGATTAAAGAATACATATTGATCAGAACACCAAGAAGGACTTCCTTGCTTGTTTTGGTAAAAGTGCCATTAGATTTTCTTTTACATTCATCTGAAAAGGCAAAACCTCTGTTTAATATCTCACCTGAAAAATGACACTTCTGACACATAACAATCACTCAGAACTGAACAGCAACATCAGCATGGATTATTGTGCTGGAGTGTGACTTGAAGCCACAAACCTCTGAACTGAATTGAATCACACAAAAACAAAAAAAAAGTCAAAGGTACCCTGCTGAGTAGCCTACGTTAAGACAAAATTTTGTAAATAAATCTACGTTGCAATCAGGAAATTTTACACTCAATTTTAGCACTCCCTAAGGATATGTTTTGAATAAACAACAAAGTTCAAACTTGCTACACAAAAATTATGTTTATTATGGTGCATGACACTGATATAATTTCGCCAACTTGCTTTGTAAGTCTATTTCAGTTAGGCACTGGATAGTTTGTACTTGAAAAGGTCAAAATATAAATAGCAATGGGTTTGATAGGTTATGGAAACAGATTAGTTTCTATTAAAGAATATGGGATTCTTGCTGTGTCCATGAAACATTCAACAGCCGAGGCAAACTAATGGTGGTTTATTCTGGAACAAACTTCACTGGGTGCGCACAGCAATAAAGAGAGCAGACAGTGGAGTTCATTTGTTATTGTATCATTGCACTGATCGGGCAGACCTTTAATAATCAATTCATGATAATCAAGTAATTATTGCGGATAAAGAGCAGGGCAGATGACAAAGTCTTATGGCACCTTGTCCTGGGGTCATGCAGGTATTCTTTTGATTCCTCATCGTCAGGCCTTCCTATCATAACTGGTGTAGCCAGAACAGAGGGATTGGTCCCACACGTCAACCTCAACAAGAGACGAATGAAAGCTTTTCTTCTTTCACCCACTTTGTGCTCACTGTTGGTCTGATCTGCTATCTACCTACTTTGCTGTCTGACTGATAAAGGAATTACTTTCAAAGAACATTCTAGGCAGTTATCTCCATTAAATAAATGCCAGCCTTTGGGAAATTTTCAAGTTTTTATGATTTAATTGAACAATATCCCTACAATACGAGATCTGGACAATACCCAGGCTTGGGCTTGCAAGTAGCAAGTACCATGCGTGCCACATAAATGCTAGGCAATTACCATCTCCACAAGAGACAATCTAATCACCATCCTACTCATTCAATGGTGTTAGCAGCACTTCACCCCTCAGTATCACATCCTGGGGACTACCATTGACCAGAAATTCAACTGGACTAGCCATATACGTAGAGTAGCTTCAGAAGCAGGACAGAGGCTAGGAATATTGCAGCGAGTAACTCAACTCCTGACTTCACAAAGTCTGGCAACCATATACAAGGCACAAATCAGGAGTGTAATGGAATACTCCCCACATGCCTGGGTGGGGGCAACTTTAACAACACTCAAGAATTTGACACCATCCAGAACAAAGTAGCTCTCTTCATTGGCATCACATCCACAAGCATCCATTCCCTCCACCACCAATGCTCAGTGACAGCAATATGTATCATCTACAAGATGCACTTCAGAAAGGCTCCACAAACAGCACCTACCAAACCCACAACAACTTCCATCTAGAAGGACAAGGGCAGCAGATTCTTGGGAACACTACCATCTGCAAGTTCCCTTCCAAACCATTCACCATCCTGATTTGGAAATAGATCGTTGTTCCTTCACTGTCGCTGGGCCAAAATCCTGGAATTCCCTCCCTAAGGCCATTGTGGGTGTACCTACAGCATGTGGACTGCAGCAGTTCAAGAAGGCAGCTCCCCACCACCTTCCTGAGAAGAATTAGGGGCAGGCAATAAATGCTGGCCAACGTATGAGTGAAGAAAAGAAAAATAACTTTTCTTTTTCTTGTCCCATGGGACAAATGTTTGGTTCTTTCTAATTGAAATGCCAGGAGTTGCACAAGGCAATCATTCTGCAACAGTTAATGCTGAAGATTGCATTAAACTCCACCAAATCTGATGTGATGAAGTGAGGACTTGAGTGACAAATGGACATAGAGACCAACCATCTAAATATCTTCATAGTCTTTATGACAGTGGTCCAGATCTCCTAATGGAAAAGCAGTCACTGCAGCAGTGTAGACTGGAGTTGCAACTTGGGACCATGTAGAAGTCTAGACACAGATAGCTCCATGGGAATTCCCTTGAAAGTTAAAACTTCTGATGGATAACTACATGGAACATGGAAGTCTCTGTATAAGTCCACAACTCTAAGCTGAAGTTAGAGACCTCAGAGAGTTCCAACTCACTTAAGGAAGGGAGAACTGCCAGAGGTCATGGTCCATGTCATGGGTAAAAAGAGGAATGGGGTTTTACAAGCTAGGAAATAAATTAAACTGCCAGATCACAAAAGTAGCAAGTTCAAGATTTCTCCCAATGCCACATGTTAGCCAGATCAGGAATGGGAGAATACTTCAAATGAATGTGTGACTGGCTGAATGGTGTCGAATAAATCTAGAATCTTGAGACATTGGCATCAATTCAGGGGAAGATGAGACCTCTACAAGCTGGAGGGGTTGTGCCCTAGCAGGACCAGGACAGGGTTGCTTGTGAGAAGAGTGATGGAGGGATTAAATAATAGTAGCAGAGAGATGGGAACTTGAGCAGGGAGATAAGAGTGAGAGGCACAAAGACAGAAATGAAGATAGAAAAGTAGAAGGCAAAAGTTGAAGGCAAGAGAAACAAGAGCTAGCAGCAAATAAGGTAGGAGTACAAAAATGTGCACAAAAGTCAAAAAGCCAAGTCTAAAGGAATGATATATGGATATACCAAGCATTCACAATAAGGTAGATGATTTAACAATGTAAATTGTTGTGCATAGGCATGCTTTGATTGCATTTACAGACACATGGTTGCAGGGTGACCAAGACTGGGAAGTGAATATATAAGGTTATTCACCTTTAGGAGAGACAGATAAAACTGAGAAGGAGATAGATGTTAGTGAAATTCATGAAATAATACGAAAATACATTGACTCAGAAAATCAAGATGTGGAATTAGTCTGGATTGATTTAAGCAGCAACATGGGGGTATAAAACATTTATGTGATTTCCAAACAGTCATGGTGAGGTAAGAGATGGAATTAAACAGGAAATAATAGGTGCACTCAATAAGGGTGCAGTAAGCAGTTGGGAAGACAAATGCTATGTTGGCCTTCAGTCCAAGGAATGAGGAGCAAGGAAGTCTTACTGTAACTGTGCAGGACCTTGATGAGATACTACAGTATAGTGAGAAGTTCTGGTCTCCTTACCTGAGAAAAGATATACTTGCCAGAAAGCCAATGAAAGTTCACCAAAACCAATTCTTGGGATGCAAGTCTTTCACATGAGGAGAGATTGCTCACTGGTCCCATTTTCATTGGAATTTAAAAGAACTAGAGTGGATCTCATTGAAACATATAAGATACTGACAAGGCTAAACAGATGGAATACAGGGGTGGTGTTTCCCTGGCAGGAGGGTGTCCATAGCAGGGTCATGGTCTCAGGATATGCACAATGCCACTTTGGACTAGGATGAGTAGAGATTTCTTCAGACAGCATGGTGAACCTGTGGAATTCTCTACTGCAGAAGGCTTTGGAGGCCAAGGCTCTGAATATATTAAAGAAAGAAAGATATTTCTAAAAGCTAAAAGTGGTAAGGGGTATCGGGAGCACACCGTTATGATAAGGATCAGTCATGTTCATGTTAAATGGTGTAGCAGGCTAAATGACTTGTTCCTGCTCCAATGTTCTATATGTCTATGTTAATAGCTCCCCAGGAAAAGTTAGAGGAATGAAAACCAACTCTAACTCTTGGCAAATATTAAATTGACACCCAACCATCTTATCACTAACCACACCCTGACCTCTCACTGACACTTAACCACCTCTCTTTAGATCTAATTTGACCCCCAACTCCAGCCAGGCTGGACCCCTGACTCCCATCTGTACTGACTTGACCTCCAACTCTACCTGGATCTAATACCCAAATGCTGAATTTGGCCTGACTTGATTCACCTGAACACTGCCTATCAAACCCTACTCCCTGACCAGACCACCCCCATCCCCCGATGCCTGACTTTAACCCCCTCAGACTAAAACCCCTACCATTTCCAATCCAACACATCCCCACCCCCAACGTCAGTCTCTTCCTGGACCAATTTCTCCCCAATCCCAATGTGATCTGTCTCCACACCCACTCCCGCCAAATTCCAGACTTCACTCTGGTCAGAATCCCCGACCAAAATCACCCGACACCCAGCATACTCAACCTACCTTAAACACTCGACCAATATTGGCAATGGGATTTCTTTTATTCCCACTTTCTCTGGACCATTGGGCATCCTCTGCTCCTAACAATAACCCAAGGCAGTTCTAACAGTAGAATATACTTTATATTGTTCATTAAAGCAAAGTAGGCATCAAATATTACTGTAAAAATCTTACAAGAAAAAGGCTTAGATCACAAGTGAAGCCTTTTATGTTGACTCATCCAAAGATTAGACTGGAACAAGTGATCAATCTGCTCCATCTCAACTTCTAGTTGTTGACCAAACAGTCTCCCTCTGCTAGTTATATTTTGCTGTGAGGTAAGGCCTTTCTTATATTCCTTCCATACAAAGACGTTGTGCACTTACACTCTAATCCAGCCTCCAGCAAATGATCAGCTTTGACAACTGGTAAACATTATAACCATGCCAGTTTCCCATGTTGGCTTGATCAATTAACTCATCAAGACTTGCATGCGTCTCCCTAGAAGGATGCTTATCACTTGCTTTGAATGAATTTTGATGTAAAAAAACTTCATCTTGTTCTCACATGTTTATGTCATTGAATCACCGTATGGTATTTACACAGCACAATCAGAAGACAAGCACAAATTCAGCTGATAAATAGTCCGCATTATCACATCTCAATCACTGTGTCTGTTTTATACAAAACTGCAGCTTTTCCAAAGTTACTATGACCATTCCGTTCATTACTGCTGAGTTGTACCACTCAATGTCAACACAAAGATTACTTCAGCAAAACACCGAAACACTTTAAAACCCATGACTTTTTAATCATTAGGTCAGCAATAGATTTCATTGTTTTCTCCTTCTCATTTCATTCAACTTAATTTAACCTCATTTTATCTAGCCCAGCAAATTTTAGGGTAATATCTATAGAGACTTATTTGGAAGAGTGACCTAAAAGATATCATTAGCAAGAAGGCATTTGGCTTAGTAGAATCCCTACAGTGTGGAAACAGGCCATTCAGCCCATCATTTTCACATTTACCCTCAAAAAGGCATCCCACCATGCTCCACCGCCACCCAATTCTGTAATTCTGTAATCCCAATTCTGGGATTAGCATTTCCCATGGCTAATCCATCTAACCTACACAACCCTGGACACTATGGGGGATTTAGCCTGACCAATACAGCTAACCTATAAATCTTTGGACTGTGGGAGGAAACCCATGTAGACACCGGGAAGAGCATGCAAACTCCACAGAGACAGTTGTCCTAGGTGGAATTGAACTCAGGTCCCTGGCGCTGTGAGGCAGCAGTGTTAACCACTGAGCCACCATGCTACAATGTTTACACTGTGGAGTTTATGGCATGCAAAAAAAATAATTAGTTTTCAGCTTCGTGCCAGCTGAAGAAAACATTTTCAGTTAAGGAGAATAGCTTTACACAAATGGTAGAGCAGGTAAGTTTGTGAAGTTTTCAAGCTGTTAGATTTTTTAAAAAATTGAGGCTATCAGAATTGGGATAAATTTGTAAAATTCTTCTAGCAGTTCTAGAAAGAAAAATGAAAAGAGTCAGTTAAGTAAGAAATTAAAGAGTTAAGATAGGAGTGATTTTCTCTGGGATTCAGAATCTGAATAGAATTTTGGCTGCAAACAAAAAGGTTGAAGCTATATTTTTGCTTTTTATCTTAAGACCTTTTGAAAATGACTATATTAGTTGATAAATTTGTTTTTTTTTTCTCCTGTGTTCTTGTGTTAAAGAACATTGGCAGCCTCATGTGAACATATTCACTGACTAATCAACATGCTAACCAACTGCAGATAAATCAAACTCCTGATCCATCGAGCCAGATTTCACTCTGGGATCTGACTCATTCAATGAGATCATCAGCTGGGATCATGCAAACAAATTGACGTCAGATGCTGAAACAACACAACTCCAAGAGAAACAATCAGTTTGTTTGCTTTCCAATTGGCACTAACTTCAGAGATCATGCTCAGCAAGAAGCAATTATCAGTAACATGACTGAAAAAGAGCCGTTTTAAATTCAGAAACAACCGCAGGGGTGAGTGCAATCATCTTAAACAACAAGTTGAAGAAAAGATGCTATATATTTAGTACAGAGTAACCAGCAGATTGAGAATAAAGATGTACTCACAGGGATTGAAGAAGATTGCCAACAACACCCTGAAGCCATCACTGAGGTGGCACAGTAAGTGTTGCAGTTTCAAGACCCAATCAAGGCAAAATTGCCTTTTTCAGAAAACCAGGATACTGGCAAGAAGAAATTGTTTGTCTCAGAGAGTCAAAATATTGCAAGAAAGAAAATATCTGTTTCAATAGAGTCACCACCTTCTGTGACAAACACTCATGAAAATAAATCTTCCCCAGGTGATGCTATGGGAAAAGAAGTCTTCCATAAAGGAAATTAAGGAGACTACGGGTCTTCCAGAGGAGCTAATGGCCCAGTTGGTAATGGTCCAATTGTCTGGAAGGATAATGCTGAGTACTGCATTAAGCTTCACCAAATCACATAATGTCATATGGACTTGGACAGGATAAAACAGAGCAGCCCTAGATTTCAAAGGAGGCAAAACAACTATCTAGGTCTCTCATAGATTTTATTGCAATGTCTATCATACCAATGTAACTTGTATTTGATTGCTATCATGCAATAAAATACATTTTGTTTAAGACAAGAGTCTCTTCCTATTAGACCACCTTGTAATGCTCCTCCACTGCACCCTGATAGAGGATCTGTAGAACCCACCCTAAGAGGAGGATGGTTACAGCAAATCAACCCTATCATGACCAAGACTGCAGCTAGTCCATACAAAATGGTGCTAATGGTGGTCATCTGAAGGTTTAGCTCAGCTGCACCTTTGCAAGACTATTCACCTTCTTCAAGCTTGAATTTATATTAGAAATCATAGGAGTTGAGAACAAATCTGTGGATTGAATTTTACATATCAGCCAAAAACTTTTTCTTAAAACAGGAAAGAAGTTAAGACACAAAGTGAAAGACAATGAGTATTCTGTCAAAATGAGGAGATGGATAGTTTTGATATTGATCTCATTATTTATGTCTATTTTAAGTGATGAAGTGGGAATGGAGAGGGGTGCTCATTGTTGATAAAGTTAATAGGAGACAATAGATAAAGACCTGTCGCATGGTTAGAAATATCTGCTGATGACTAATTTTGATTTTTTTCTAAATTAAATATAAGAATAATCACCAGAAAAGATCAAAGGATAAAATTGGAATGATAAAGGCTGTCATAAAATCAATGATTTCTTTGAGGATGTAATTGGTACAGAGATCTAACTTTTCTAAACTTCAGTTTTGCAATGATGAAAGCCTTTTTTTGAAACAACTTCTGTTTCAAGTTCTATTTTCAGGCCTTTCAATCTTATTGCTTCTGCCCTGGTCCTATTCCACAACAGGTCATCACTTCCCAAGCCACTGGCTTTCGTTGAAAAATCATAGAATCATATCCTTGAAATAGCAGTTTAAAAGACATAGAAAATCCAGTAACTCCTTGTAGAATTTGATTCATTCAGTCAACTTATTTGTAAATGCTGTTTTCAAAGCACTGATAAAAAATAATCCCCAGGATCTAACTTTATAAAAATGGAATCTAATTTAACTAGTTATTATAAAAATATCCCCGGTCAATTCCCAATACACATCTTTATTAATCTATCATTTTAAGCTAAGTATTGCATTATTATTTGTGAATATTTAAATGTTAAAATTAACGACTATAATGTAATTATATTATAATAACAGTGACTATTTGTTGAATTGAACTGCAAACAATAGAAGTTATCCTATGATGTACTTAATTCTAATGCAGAGGTGTTAAACCTCTGTCTTAAAATGAAGTAAATTTTGTGCACAGAAATAAATATATTATTTATTCCAAGAAAAGCATGCTAGCATGTGGGAAAACTAAATGATCTCTCTTAATTTCACGGTGCTTTGTACTCATTCCAACTGATGCAAAAATCAAAGTATTTGTATTTTCTGTACTGTCAACCCTGATGGAAAGCCATCAAAAGCACAATTAAAATTTTAGATCATAAAATGTTGCAGGAAAGCGGTGATAGGGGTCCCTGTGTGGAAGTAACAAAAGCAAACATCAAACACAAGAATAAATGAACAGAACAGTTGACAAGGAGAAGAATGGGCGTTATATAAAGCCATCTGTTTTGGAGAACACCCAAAACTTGCGCTGTAGAAGCATACTTCAACTATCCCAACGTCCTCCATTCCACGACTGACCAAATGCACATATGCAAAATCAGCTTTGTTTCAAATGGCTTCGGCCACTGTTTTTTTGTAATTATGTAATTTATTCCTTTCTTCCTCCTCCTTACTAATGAATCCAAGCCGCAAACAAGCCCCAGTTGCTTCTATTCAAGGCATATGATTGCATCTGCCAGTAATTGCGCCAAATGATGAAGAGGGAATGGGGAGGGGAGCACATTGTTGTGGGGTAATAGGTGAAGACCTGTCTCTGTTGACCTGTAATACATTAGTGTCAGGGAACATTTGGCAGCCTTCAGATGATTAGCAGAGAAGATGAATCTACCAGAAGAGGTAGAAATCTGCCTCATCTGAATGGCCCTGGCTGCATAAATTTGCATATTAAAAAGCTGTCTTTTGTCTGAAGCATAGCTGTTGCCCTAATTATTATGACACATTATGTCTTCATCATAGAAGATTCAATCCTGGCTTGTTGAAAAATTTATATAAGAAAGCAGTTTATTGCTTTTGTTCAGAACAGCATTTTATTACTGCAAGATTTGTCAACATTTCTTTGATAGAATACAAATTTGAATCTTTTAGCACCACTTCACAGTTCTTTGAATTTTTTAAAAGATTTCTGCCATTAATTGAACAGGTACGTCCAGTGCAATGGGATGCGCACAAATAGACTTGTGTTACATGATCATCAAACATTTTGTTTACTTCTTTTCACAAATTGATACCAAGGGCAACATTTATTAATACACTGTTCTACCATGAGTCTTAAAAGTGGTATATCAAATTTAATTACAGAAACAATGTTCTAACAAGTGCACAGAGCTTGAAATGATACCATTAATTGAAAGTATGATAAGTGTTTTTGAAAGTGCAATTTGCAATCAACGCTATGTATAAATTATCCATAATTCTCACCATGATAAATATACCTGAGTGATAAACATTATTAATTTTCTGAGTAACAGGCTTGTATGCAGCAATGGGATTAAAGGTTCGATGAAGGGACACTGTTGAGAGGCCCACAGCCCTTGTGTGTAAGAAGTGTATTGTAATTTAGCAATAATGTAGAAGTGGGTGAATCGCATGTTTGATTAGAAACAAGACGTAACAGTAACCTGACCTCTCAACATTACCTCCAACAATGATTGTATTTCTTCAACGTGTCAGTCAAATTCCCCTTGTTGATTCTTTCTGCTGCAGTTTGACCACCTTCACCAAGAAAGGGAAGAATATACACTATACAAACACTGCCGATGTTTTCACCAGTAGCAATCTTGTTTTGTGCCAGATAAGAAGCAGCCTTTGTCAGTGCTTGTTCCATGAGACAAAGCCACTAGTCTCCCCTACCACAGCCAAGCATAAGGGAAAGCTAACAGAATCACAAGCTAGGCAAATGTTGTTCCCTTTTATATTAAAAGATTACTTACCTAGTTGCCAAAAAATGATTCTTCCTTTCTCCGAGCCCAGTGAAAAAGAAGAAGTGATTTAATTAATACCTTAATAGGAATTAAAATAAAACAGGAAATTGAGGCTTACAGCAAATGGCAGTTAGGAAGAAGTTTCAGTTAATAATGAAGAAGAATATGAAAATTGCAGGACAGAACTGAAAAAGTTAATACAGAAGACAAAGAAAGATGGCGAGAGAAAAATAGCAGGCGATATTAAATTGAATCATAAAGTCTTTTATAAAAACATGTAAGATATCTGTGATTTGCTAGGGAAAACATTGGGCCTATTAAGAATCTAAGGGAAGTCCTCATAACAAGGGGCAAGACAACAATATTAAATTATTACTTTGCACCTGCCTTCACAAATAAAGTGGATCATGTGAAGTTAACTCTAAAAGAGGAGAGAGATGTTTGGATTATTTAGGTTTATAAATGGAGAGATGGAATATAAAACAAAGAGATCATGGTGGAATTTTGTAAGCTACTGGTTAGGCATCTGCTGACATGTTGTAGGCAATTCTGGGTGCTGCACCAGCAAAGATGTAAATATATTAGAAAAGATACAGAGCACGCTTACCAGGATATTACCAGCATTGAGGAGAGGTTGTCAAGTTAAGGTTGTACTCTGTGGAACAGAAGAAGTTAAGGTGACCAGTTAGAGGTTTTCATCA
The DNA here is from genome assembly GCF_004010195.1 of Chiloscyllium plagiosum. Taxonomy (NCBI): domain Eukaryota; kingdom Metazoa; phylum Chordata; class Chondrichthyes; order Orectolobiformes; family Hemiscylliidae; genus Chiloscyllium; species Chiloscyllium plagiosum. Next base: position 46,290,583 of record NC_057718.1, read on the forward strand.
TGAGAAGTAGATTCGTAACTATAGGTCATAGACTCAAAATCATTGGAAAAAGATCTAGAAGGGGGATGAAAAGAATCTTTTTCACTCAGAGTTGTTTGTATCTGAAATACTTTCCCTGAAAAATTGTGGAAGTTAATTTTATGAATAATTTTAAAATAAAATTGGTAAGATACTTGAGGAAGAGGAACTTGTAATGTTGTAGACAAAGCGTGGAGATGTATTACTAAACATCTGATGTACTCAAAGACCCAGTATAACCACAAATGGCTAAATGGGTTCCTTTTCTGCTCTATGTTTCAATGACACTGACTATGACCTGGTAAGAAACAACTTCTCAGTGATCCTGCTGCTCAAATTAAGATCAGTATGAATAATGAATAAATCAATTGTTTTGAAACAAAAACAGCAACCACAGATGTTGCCAGACCTGCTGAGTTTCTCCAACAATTTCTGTTTTTGTTTCAGATTTCCAGCATCTGCAGTTCTTTGTTTTAATCAATTGTTTCAACGCTGTAAGCTGGAAAAATAACTCAGCTTCTGAATTTAGCCTGGAATCGTGAATCACCAATCTTGGACAGAATTAATATTTTCTGAAGGTATATTAGATTTAAATTTCTGGAAGAACAAACCGTTTAGAAACTAAAATCACTACGAGACAGTTCTCATCATTTTACTTGACTACGTAAAACCAGATAGTCCTTGAAATGATCTTGTGGGATACCAGCACACAGGCATAACACATGACGTGGAAATCCCTTCTCTGCTGTTTACAGATGCCCTAGTCACTTTCAGAAGCATGAGCTCTAAATTTATTACCCATCAAAGCTAGGCACGACTCCAGCGACTCCAGTAAATTTATCAGAATAAATTAGGCAGGTAGTGGATATCCATCAAACTACTGCATTTACAACTCACCTGTCAAGGCCTTAGAAACGTGGCTAATGCCAAGGGAACACTGGAATAGGGAATAGGGAGTGAGGCCATCAAGAAGAAAGTGAATGCCCTGTTTCTTTGAAATCTACACAAATAATAATAACACAAAAAACGTTTGCTGCAATAATTTAATTTGTATTTTTAGAGCAGCTCACTTGTTACATTAAGCTTGTGCAAACTCGCAGTGCCTGACTTCAGTGATTGTGACCATGAGTATCTTGTAAGCTGATTTAGAGTCATAGAGATGTACAGCATGGAAACAGACCCTTTGGTCCAACCCGTCCATGCCGACCAGATGTCCCAACCCCAAACTAGTCCCACCTGCCAGCACCCGGCCCATATCCCTCCAAACCCTTCCTATTCATATACCCATCCAAATGCCTCTTAAATGTTGCAATTGTACCACCCTCCAACAAATCCTCTGGCTGCTCATTCCATACACATTCCACCCTCTGCATGAAAAAGTTGCCTCTTAGGTCTCTTTTATATCTTTCCCCTCTCACCCTAAACCTATGCACTATAGTTCTGGACTCCCCCACCCCAGGGAAAAGGCTTTGTCTATTTATCCTATCCATGCCCCTCATAATTTTGTAAACCTCTATAAGGTCACCCTCAGCCTCTGATGCTCGAGGGAAAACCATTCCAGTCTATTCAGCCTCTCCCTATAGCTCAAATCCTCCAACCCTGGCA